>NW_027439075.1:100000-107500 GCF_033958435.1 Carettochelys insculpta
GCGGGGGTTGACCTGGTGGCCGATTCCCTCCCCGGGCACCAGGTCAACCTCCCGTGCTTTCAGCGGGGGTTGACCTGGTGGCCGATTCCCTCCCCGGGCACCAGGTCAACCTCCGCTGCTTTCAGCGGGGGTTGACCTGGTGGCCGATTCGCTCCCCGGGCACCAGGTCAACCTCCGCTGCTTTCAGCGGGGGTTGACCTGGTGGCCCATTCGCTCCCCGGGCACCAGGTCAACCGCACCCTTTTTCGGCCGCCTTCGCCTCCAAATTTTTCCCCCCGTTTCCTTGCCCACTCCTCGGTCACTTCATACGCCCTCCCCCTTACATCCACCGTACGCAACACCTCCACCGGGCTTAATAGTCCACAACCGAGACCCAGGGCCTTCCCCGCTCTCAACAACCTCCACCCACGGTCCCCCTCCACCGGGCTTAATAGTCCACAACCGGGACCCAGGGCCTTCCCCGCTCTCAACAACCTCCACCCACGGTCCCCCTCCACCGGGCTTAATAGTCCACAACCGGGACCCAGGGCCTTCCCCGCTCTCAACAACCTCCACCCACGGTCCCCCTCCACCGGGCTTAATAGTCCACAACCGAGACCCAGGGCCTTCCCCGCTCTCAACAACCTCCACCCACGGTCCCCCTCCACCGGGCTTAATAGTCCACAACCGGGACCCAGGGCCTTCCCCGCTCTCAACAACCTCCACCCACGGTCCCCCAAGACGCACGTTCCAAGCCTTAACCCTCAGACCATCCACCCCCCGGGGGGGACCCCACACCCACCTGACCCCAACTCACTCCCACCAAAAACACCACCACCGCCACCGCCTCAACGGCCTGCCCAACCCAGCACTCCCACACACACACCTGCCCCACCAACGCTCCACACACGCTTTCTTCCCTCTCCCCGACCCGACCCAAGCCATCGCACCGCACCGGGTGAGGGCCTTAGCTTCCTCGCCCGCCCCCCCGCCCCCGACACGCAGGCAGGCAGAGGGAAAGGCCTCAGCGCCCCCCAGGACCGTCGCGCCGCCTTGGCCTCACGGCTTCCCTGCTCCCGCACGGCAGACACACGCCCCGCTCTACCCCCGCTGGGGCCAAAAGCTGCCTACGGCACCTGGGATTCCCAGGCGGTCACCCATCCAGGTACTAGCCAGGCCCGGGACGGTTTACCTTCCGAGATCGGACGAGATCGGGGGCATTCGGTCCGGTATGGCCGTAGGCCCCCGCCTCCCCGGGCTTTAGCGTCAGCAGCCTGGCCTCAGTCAGCCGGGCCCAAACAATTAACCCGGAGGCCGGGCCGAGGGAAAACTTCCTCCGAGCCGGCCCAAGGGGAAGGGAGGACGAGGACGCCGGGCCCGGGAGGTGACAGGACGTGCACGTCAGACCCGGGAAGCTGTGCGCCCCGAGGTTAACCCCCGGGCCGGGGCGGGGAGAGAAAAATGTTCTAAGTCCGGTAGGGACAGCAGGTCAACCCCGGTCCGAGGCGGGGAGAGAAATTTTCCAAGTCCGGCAGGGACAGCAGGTCAACCCCGGCCGCCGTAGCAGAGGTTGACCTGGTGTCCGATTCGCTCCCCGGGCACCAGGTCAACCTCGGGCGCTTTAGCGGAGGTTGACCTGGTGTCCGATTCGCTCCCCGGGCACCAGGTCAACCTCGGGCGCCTTAGCAGAGGTTGACCTGGTGTCCGATTCGCTCCCCGGGCACCAGGTAAACCGTGGCCGCTTTCAGCGGAAGTTGACCTGGTGGCCGATCCCCTCCTCGGGCTCCAAGTCCGGCAGGGACAGCAGGTGAACCCCGGCCGCTTTAGCAGAGGTTGACCTGGTGTCCGATTCGCTCCCCGGGCACCAGGTAAACCGTGGCCGCTTTCAGCGGAGGTTGACCTGGTGGCCGATCCCCTCCTCGGGCTCCAAGTCCGGCAGGGACAGCAGGTCAACCCCGGCCGCTTTAGCAGAGGTTGACCTGGTGTCCGATTCGCTCCCCGGGCACCAGGTAAACCGTGGCCGCTTTCAGCGGAGGTTGACCTGGTGGCCGATCCCCTCCTCGGGCTCCAAGTCCGGCAGGGACAGCAGGTGAACCCCGGCCGCTTTAGCAGAGGTTGACCTGGTGTCCGATTCGCTCCCCGGGCACCAGGTAAACCGTGGCCGCTTTCAGCGGAGGTTGACCTGGTGGCCGATCCCCTCCTCGGGCTCCAAGTCCGGCAGGGACAGCAGGTCAACCCCGGCCGCTTTAGCAGAGGTTGACCTGGTGTCCGATTCGCTCCCCGGGCACCAGGTAAACCGTGGCCGCTTTCAGCGGAGGTTGACCTGGTGGCCGATCCCCTCCTCGGGCTCCAAGTCCGGCAGGGACAACAGGTCAACCCCGGTTCCGGGCGGGGAGAGAAAAATTTTCTAAGTCCGGCAGGGACAGCAGGTCAACCCCGGCCGCCGTAGCAGAGGTTGACCTGGTGTCCGATTCGCTCCCCGGGCACCAGGTCAACCTCGGGCGCCTTAGCAGAGGTTGACCTGGTGTCCGATTCGCTCCCCGGGCACCAGGTAAACCGTGGCCGCTTTCAGCGGAGGTTGACCTGGTGGCCGATCCCCTCCTCGGGCTCCAAGTCCGGCAGGGACAGCAGGTGAACCCCGGCCGCTTTAGCAGAGGTTGACCTGGTGTCCGATTCGCTCCCCGGGCACCAGGTAAACCGTGGCCGCTTTCAGCGGAGGTTGACCTGGTGGCCGATCCCCTCCTCGGGCTCCAAGTCCGGCAGGGACAGCAGGTCAACCCCGGCCGCTTTAGCAGAGGTTGACCTGGTGTCCGATTCGCTCCCCGGGCACCAGGTAAACCGTGGCCGCTTTCAGCGGAGGTTGACCTGGTGGCCGATCCCCTCCTCGGGCTCCAAGTCCGGCAGGGACAACAGGTCAACCCCGGTTCCGGGCGGGGAGAGAAAAATTTTCTAAGTCCGGCAGGGACAGCAGGTCAACCCCGGCCGCCGTAGCAGAGGTTGACCTGGTGTCCGATTCGCTCCCCGGGCACCAGGTCAACCTCGGGCGCTTTAGCAGAGGTTGACCTGGTGTCCGATTCGGTCCCCGGGCACCAGGTAAACCGTGGCCGCTTTCAGCGGAGGTTGACCTGGTGGCCGATCCCCTCCTGGGGCTCCAAGTCCGGCAGGGACAGCAGGTCAACCCCGGTCCCAGGCGGGGAGAGAAAAAATTTCTAAGTCCTTCAGGGACAACAGGTCAACCCCGGTTCCGAGCGGGAGAGAAAAATTTTCCAAGTCCGGCAGGGACAACAGGTCAACCCCGGTTCCGGGCGGGGAGAGAAAAATTTTCAAAGTCCGGCAGGGACAGCAGGTCAACCCCGGCCGCTTCAGCGGAGGTTGACCTGGTGTCCGATTCGGTCCCCGGGCACCAGGTAAACCGTGGCCGCTTTCAGCGGAGGTTGACCTGGTGGCCGATCCCCTCCTCGGGCTCCAAGTCCGGCACGGACAGCAGGTCAACCCCGGCCGCTTTAGCAGAGGTTGACCTGGTGTCCGATTCGCTCCCCGGGCACCAGGTAAACCGTGGCCGCTTTCAGCGGAGGTTGACCTGGTGGCCGATCCCCTCCTCGGGCTCCAAGTCCGGCAGGGACAGCAGGTCAACCCCGGCCGCTTCAGCTGAGGTTGACCTGGTGTCCGATTCGCTCCCCGGGCACCAGGTAAACCGTGGCCGCTTTCAGCGGAGGTTGACCTGGTGGCCGATCCCCTCCTGGGGCTCCAAGTCCGGCAGGGACAACAGGTCAACCCCGGTCCCAGGCGGGAGAGAAAAATTTTCTAAGTCCGGCAGGGACAACAGGTCAACCCCGGTTCCGAGCGGGAGAGAAAAATTTTCTAAGTCCGGCAGGGACAACAGGTCAACCCCGGTCCCAGGCGGCAGAGAAAAATTTTCTAAGTCCGGCAGGGACAACAGGTCAACCCCGGTCCCAGGCGGGAGAGAAAAAATTTCTAAGTCCGGCAGGGACAACAGGTCAACCCCGGTCCCAGGCTGGAGAGAAAAATTTTCTAAGTCCGGCAGGGACAGCAGGTCAACCCCGGCCGCTTTAGCAGAGGTTGACCTGGTGTCCGATTCGCTCCCCGGGCACCAGGTCAACCTCTGGCGCTTTAGCAGAGGTTGACCTGGTGTCAGATTCGCTCCCCGGGCACCAGGTCAACCTCGGTCGCTTTAGCAGAGGTTGACCTGGTGTCCGATTCGCTCCCCGGGCACCAGGTAAACCGTGGCCGCTTTCAGCGGAGGTTGACCTGGTGGCCGATCCCCTCCTGGGGCTCCAAGTCCGGCAGGGACAACAGGTCAACCCCGGTCCCAGGCGGGGAGAGAAAAAATTTCTAAGTCCGGCAGGGACAACAGGTCAACCCCGGTCCCAGGCGGGGAGAGAAAAAATTTCTAAGTCCGGCAGGGACAACAGGTCAACCCCGGTCCCAGGCTGGAGAGAAAAATTTTCCAAGTCCGGCAGGGACAGCAGGTCAACCCCGGCCGCTTCAGCTGAGGTTGACCTGGTGTCCGATTCGCTCCCCGGGCACCAGGTAAACCGTGGCCGCTTTCAGCGGAGGTTTACCTGGTGGCCGATCCCCTCCTCGGGCTCCAAGTCCGGCAGGGACAACAGGTCAACCCCGGTCCCAGGCGGGAGAGAAAAATTTTCTAAGTCCGGCAGGGACAACAGGTCAACCCCGGTTCCGAGCGGGAGAGAAAAATTTTCTAAGTCCGGCAGGGACAACAGGTCAACCCCGGTCCCAGGCGGCAGAGAAAAAATTTCTAAGTCCGGCAGGGACAACAGGTCAACCACGGTACCGGGCGGGAGAGAAAAAATTTCTAAGTCCGGCAGGGACAACAGGTCAACCCCGGTCCCAGGCTGGAGAGAAAAAATTTCTAAGTCCGGCAGGGACAACAGGTCAACCCCGGTCCCAGGCGGCAGAGAAAAAATTTCTAAGTCCGGCAGGGACAACAGGTCAACCCCGGTCCCAGGCGGGAGAGAAAAATTTTCTAAGTCCGGCAGGGACAACAGGTCAACCCCGGTCCCAGGCGGCAGAGAAAAAATTTCTAAGTCCGGCAGGGACAACAGGTCAACCCCGGTCCCAGGCGGGAGAGAAAAATTTTCTAAGTCCGGCAGGGACAACAGGTCAACCCCGGTCCCAGGCGGCAGAGAAAAAATTTCTAAGTCCGGCAGGGACAACAGGTCAACCCCGGTCCCAGGCTGGAGAGAAAAAATTTCTAAGTCCGGCAGGGACAACAGGTCAACCCCGGTCCCAGGCGGGAGAGAAAAATTTTCTAAGTCCGGCAGGGACAACAGGTCAACCCCGGTCCCAGGCGGCAGAGAAAAATTTTCTAAGTCCGGCAGGGACAACAGGTCAACCCCGGTCCCAGGCGGCAGAGAAAAAATTTCTAAGTCCGGCAGGGACAACAGGTCAACCCCGGTCCCAGGCTGGAGAGAAAAAATTTCTAAGTCCGGCAGGGACAACAGGTCAACCCCGGTCCCAGGCGGGAGAGAAAAAATTTCTAAGTCCGGCAGGGACAACAGGTCAACCCCGGTCCCAGGCGGCAGAGAAAAATTTTCTAAGTCCGGCAGGGACAACAGGTCAACCCCGGTCCCAGGCTGGAGAGAAAAAATTTCTAAGTCCGGCAGGGACAGCAGGTCAACCCCGGCCGCTTCAGCTGAGGTTGACCTGGTGTCCGATTCGCTCCCCGGGCACCAGGTAAACCGTGGCCGCTTTCAGCGGAGGTTGACCTGGTGGCCGATCCCCTCCTGGGGCTCCAAGTCCGGCAGGGACAACAGGTCAACCCCGGTCCCAGGCGGGAGAGAAAAATTTTCTAAGTCCGGCAGGGACAACAGGTCAACCCCGGTTCCGAGCGGGAGAGAAAAATTTTCTAAGTCCGGCAGGGACAACAGGTCAACCCCGGTACCGGGCGGGAGAGAAAAAATTTCTAAGTCCGGCAGGGACAACAGGTCAACCCCGGTCCCAGGCTGGAGAGAAAAAATTTCTAAGTCCGGCAGGGACAACAGGTCAACCCCGGTCCCAGGCTGGAGAGAAAAAATTTCTAAGTCCGGCAGGGACAACAGGTCAACCCCGGTCCCAGGCTGGAGAGAAAAAATTTCTAAGTCCGGCAGGGACAACAGGTCAACCCCGGTCCCAGGCGGGAGAGAAAAATTTTCCAAGTCCGGCAGGGACAACAGGTCAACCCCGGTCCCAGGCGGCAGAGAAAAAATTTCTAAGTCCGGCAGGGACAACAGGTCAACCCCGGTCCCAGGCGGGAGAGAAAAATTTTCTAAGTCCGGCAGGGACAACAGGTCAACCCCGGTCCCAGGCGGGAGAGAAAAATTTTCTAAGTCCGGCAGGGACAACAGGTCAACCCCGGTCCCAGGCGGCAGAGAAAAATTTTCTAAGTCCGGCAGGGACAACAGGTCAACCCCGGTCCCAGGCGGGAGAGAAAAAATTTCTAAGTCCGGCAGGGACAACAGGTCAACCCCGGTCCCAGGCGGCAGAGAAAAAATTTCTAAGTCCGGCAGGGACAACAGGTCAACCCCGGTCCCAGGCGGCAGAGAAAAAATTTCTAAGTCCGGCAGGGACAACAGGTCAACCCCGGTCCCAGGCTGGAGAGAAAAAATTTCTAAGTCCGGCAGGGACAACAGGTCAACCCCGGTCCCAGGCGGCAGAGAAAAATTTTCTAAGTCCGGCAGGGACAACAGGTCAACCCCGGTCCCAGGCGGGAGAGAAAAATTTTCTAAGTCCGGCAGGGACAACAGGTCAACCCCGGTCCCAGGCGGGAGAGAAAAAATTTCTAAGTCCGGCAGGGACAACAGGTCAACCCCGGTCCCAGGCGGGAGAGAAAAATTTTCTAAGTCCGGCAGGGACAACAGGTCAACCCCGGTCCCAGGCGGCAGAGAAAAATTTTCTAAGTCCGGCAGGGACAACAGGTCAACCCCGGTCCCAGGCGGCAGAGAAAAAATTTCTAAGTCCGGCAGGGACAACAGGTCAACCCCGGTCCCAGGCGGCAGAGAAAAAATTTCTAAGTCCGGCAGGGACAACAGGTCAACCCCGGTCCCAGGCGGCAGAGAAAAAATTTCTAAGTCCGGCAGGGACAACAGGTCAACCCCGGTCCCAGGCGGGAGAGAAAAAATTTCTAAGTCCGGCAGGGACAACAGGTCAACCCCGGTCCCGGGCTGGAGAGAAAAATTTTCTAAGTCCGGCAGGGACAACAGGTCAACCCCGGCCGCTTTAGCGGAGGTTGACCTGGTGTCCGATTCGGTCCCCGGACACCAGGTCAACCTCTGGCGCTTTCAGCGAGGTTGACCTGGTGGCCGGCTGAGCTCTGGAAGTCCGAATGGGGTTGAATTTGACCCGTGCAGCCGACCTAGAGTTCCAGGCGGTCGGCCGCTTTTGTGAGTCGTTCCCGCCTGTTGCCGCTGGGGGACTTTTCACGTATAAGGTTACGACAGGTACCGGGAGAATAGTAAGAGAAGGCTTGTCTGGCTCCAGCCTTTAGAGACGTACACGTGA
>NW_027439075.1:120000-142500 GCF_033958435.1 Carettochelys insculpta
GTCCACAACCGAGACCCAGGGCCTTCCCCGCTCTCAACAACCTCCCCCCACGGTCCCCCAAGACGCACGTTCCAAGCCTTAACCCTCAGACCATCCACCCCCCCTGGGGGGGACCCCACACCCACCTGACCCCAACTCACTCCCACCAAAAACACCACCACCGCCACCGCCTCAACGGCCTGCCCCACCCAGCACTCCCACACACACACCTGCCCCACCAACGCTCCACACACGCTTTCTTCCCTCTCCCCGACCCGACCCAAGCCATCGCACCGCACCGGGTGAGGGCCTAAGCTTCCTCGCCCGCCCCCCCGCCCCCGACACGCAGGCAGGCAGAGGGAAAGGCCTCAGCGCCCCCCAGGACCGTCGCGCCGCCTTGGCCTCACGGCTTCCCTGCTCCCGCACGGCAGACACACGCCCCGCTCTACCCCCGCTGGGGCCAAAAGCTGCCTACGGCACCTGGGATTCCCAGGCGGTCACCCATCCAGGTACTAGCCAGGCCCGGGACGGTTTACCTTCCGAGATCGGACGAGATCGGGGGCATTCGGTCCGGTATGGCCGTAGGCCCCCGCCTCCCCGGGCTTTAGCGTCAGCAGCCTGGCCTCAGTCAGCCGGGCCCAAACAATTAACCCGGAGGCCGGGCCGAGGGAAAACTTCCTCCGAGCCGGCCCAAGGGGAAGGGAGGACGAGGACGCCGGGCCCGGGAGGTGACAGGACGTGCACGTCAGACCCGGGAAGCTGTGTGCCCCGAGGTTAACCCCCGGGCCGGGGCGGGGAGAGAAAAATGTTCTAAGTCCGGTAGGGACAGCAGGTCAACCCCGGTCCGAGGCGGGGAGAGAAAAAATTTCTAAGTCCTGCAGGGACAACAGGTCAACCCCGGTCCCAGGCGGGAGAGAAAAATTTTCAAAGTCCGGCAGGGACAGCAGGTCAACCCCGGCCGCTTTAGCAGAGGTTGACCTGGTGTCCGATTCGCTCCCCGGGCACCAGGTCAACCTCGCGCGCTTTAGCAGAGGTTGACCTGGTGTCAGATTCGCTCCCCGGGCACCAGGTCAACCTCGGGCGCTTTAGCGGAGGTTGACCTGGTGTCCGATTCGCTCCCCGGGCACCAGGTCAACCTCGGGCGCTTTAGCGGAGGTTGACCTGGTGTCCGATTCGCTCCCCGGGCACCAGGTCAACCTCGGGCGCTTTAGCAGAGGTTGACCTGGTGTCAGATTCGCTCCCCGGGCACCAGGTCAACCTCGGGCGCTTTAGCAGAGGTTGACCTGGTGTCCGATTCGCTCCCCGGGCACCAGGTAAACCGTGGCCGCTTTCAGCGGAGGTTGACCTGGTGGCCGATCCCCTCCTCGGGCTCCAAGTCCGGCAGGGACAACAGGTCAACCCCGGTCCCAGGCTGGAGAGAAAAAATTTCTAAGTCCGGCAGGGACAACAGGTCAACCCCGGTCCCAGGCTGGAGAGAAAAATTTTCTAAGTCCGGCAGGGACAACAGGTCAACCCCGGTACCGGGCTGGAGAGAAAAATTTTCTAAGTCCGGCAGGGACAGCAGGTCAACCCCGGCCGCTTTAGCAGAGGTTGACCTGGTGTCCGATTCGCTCCCCGGGCACCAGGTCAACCTCTGGCGCTTTAGCAGAGGTTGACCTGGTGTCAGATTCGCTCCCCGGGCACCAGGTCAACCTCGGGCGCTTTAGCAGAGGTTGACCTGGTGTCCGATTCGCTCCCCGGGCACCAGGTAAACCGTGGCCGCTTTCAGCGGAGGTTGACCTGGTGGCCGATTCCCTCCCCGGGCACCAGGTCAACCTCCGCTGCTTTCAGCGGGGGTTGACCTGGTGGCCCATTCGCTCCCCGGGCACCAGGTCAACCTCCGCTGCTTTCAGCGGGGGTTGACCTGGTGGCCCATTCGCTCCCCGGGCACCAGGTCAACCGCACCCTTTTTCGGCCGCCTTCGCCTCCAAATTTTTCCCCCCGTTTCCTTACCCACTCCTCAGTCACTTCATACGCCCTCCCCCTTACATCCACCGTACGCAACACCTCCACCGGGCTTAATAGTCCACAACCGAGACCCAGGGCCTTCCCCGCTCTCAACAACCTCCACCCACAGTCCCCCTCCACCGGGCTTAATAGTCCACAACCGGGACCCAGGGCCTTCCCCGCTCTCAACAACCTCCACCCACGGTCCCCCTCCACCGGGCTTAATAGTCCACAACCGGGACCCAGGGCCTTCCCCGCTCTCAACAACCTCCACCCACGGTCCCCCTCCACCGGGCTTAATAGTCCACAACCGAGACCCAGGGCCTTCCCCGCTCTCAACAACCTCCACCCACGGTCCCCCTCCACCGGGCTTAATAGTCCACAACCGGGACCCAGGGCCTTCCCCGCTCTCAACAACCTCCACCCACGGTCCCCCTCCACCGGGCTTAATAGTCCACAACCGAGACCCAGGGCCTTCCCCGCTCTCAACAACCTCCACCCACGGTCCCCCTCCACCGGGCTTAATAGTCCACAACCGGGACCCAGGGCCTTCCCCGCTCTCAACAACCTCCACCCACGGTCCCCCTCCACCGGGCTTAATAGTCCACAACCGGGACCCAGGGCCTTCCCCGCTCTCAACAACCTCCACCCACGGTCCCCCTCCACCGGGCTTAATAGTCCACAACCGGGACCCAGGGCCTTCCCCGCTCTCAACAACCTCCACCCACGGTCCCCCTCCACCGGGCTTAATAGTCCACAACCGAGACCCAGGGCCTTCCCCGCTCTCAACAACCTCCACCCACGGTCCCCCTCCACCGGGCTTAATAGTCCACAACCGGGACCCAGGGCCTTCCCCGCTCTCAACAACCTCCACCCACGGTCCCCCTCCACCGGGCTTAATAGTCCACAACCGGGACCCAGGGCCTTCCCCGCTCTCAACCACCTCCACCCACGGTCCCCCTCCACCGGGCTTAATAGTCCACAACCGAGACCCAGGGCATTCCCCGCTCTCAACAACCTCCACCCACGGTCCCCCTCCACCGGGCTTAATAGTCCACAACCGGGACCCAGGGCCTTCCACGCTCTCAACAACCTCCACCCACGGTCCCCCTCCACCGGGCTTAATAGTCCACAACCGAGACCCAGGGCCTTCCCCGCTCTCAACCACCTCCACCCACGGTCCCCCTCCACCGGGCTTAATAGTCCACAACCGAGACCCAGGGCCTTCCCCGCTCTCAACCACCTCCACCCACGGTCCCCCTCCACCGGGCTTAATAGTCCACAACCGAGACCCAGGGCCTTCCCCGCTCTCAACCACCTCCACCCACGGTCCCCCTCCACCGGGCTTAATAGTCCACAACCGAGACCCAGGGCCTTCCCCGCTCTCAACAACCTCCACCCACGGTCCCCCAAGACGCACGTTCCAAGCCTTAACCCTCAGACCATCCACCCCCCGGGGGGGACCCCACACCCACCTGACTCCAACTCACTCCCACCAAAAACACCACCACCGCCACCGCCTCAACGGCCTGCCCCACCCAGCACTCCCACACACACACCTGCCCCACCAACGCTCCACATACGCTTTCTTCCCTCTCCCCGACCCGACCCAAGCCATCGCACCGCACCGGGTGAGGGCCTAAGCTTCCTCGCCCGCCCCCCCGCCCCCGACACGCAGGCAGGCAGAGGGAAAGGCCTCAGCGCCCCCCAGGACCGTCGCGCCGCCTTGGCCTCACGGCTTCCCTGCTCCCGCACGGCAGACACACGCCCCGCTCTACCCCCGCTGGGGCCAAAAGCTGCCTACGGCACCTGGGATTCCCAGGCGGTCACCCATCCAGGTACTAGCCAGGCCCGGGACGGTTTACCTTCCGAGATCGGACGAGATCGGGGGCATTCGGTCCGGTATGGCCGTAGGCCCCCGCCTCCCCGGGCTTTAGCGTCAGCAGCCTGGCCTCAGTCAGCCGGGCCCAAACAATTAACCCGGAGGCCGGGCCGAGGGAAAACTTCCTCCGAGCCGGCCCAAGGGGAAGGGAGGACGAGGACGCCGGGCCCGGGAGGTGACAGGACGTGCACGTCAGACCCGGGAAGCTGTGTGCCCCGAGGTTAACCCCCGGGCCGGGGCGGGGAGAGAAAAATGTTCTAAGTCCGGTAGGGACAGCAGGTCAACCCCGGTCCGAGGCGGGGAGAGAAAAAATTTCTAAGTCCTGCAGGGACAACAGGTCAACCCCGGTCCCAGGCGGGAGAGAAAAATTTTCAAAGTCCGGCAGGGACAGCAGGTCAACCCCGGCCGCTTTAGCAGAGGTTGACCTGGTGTCCGATTCGCTCCCCGGGCACCAGGTCAACCTCGCGCGCTTTAGCAGAGGTTGACCTGGTGTCAGATTCGCTCCCCGGGCACCAGGTCAACCTAGGGCGCTTTAGCGGAGGTTGACCTGGTGTCCGATTCGCTCCCCGGGCACCAGGTCAACCTCGGGCGCTTTAGCGGAGGTTGACCTGGTGTCCGATTCGCTCCCCGGGCACCAGGTCAACCTCGGGCGCTTTAGCAGAGGTTGACCTGGTGTCAGATTCGCTCCCCGGGCACCAGGTCAACCTCGGGCGCTTTAGCAGAGGTTGACCTGGTGTCCGATTCGCTCCCCGGGCACCAGGTAAACCGTGGCCGCTTTCAGCGGAGGTTGACCTGGTGGCCGATCCCCTCCTCGGGCTCCAAGTCCGGCAGGGACAACAGGTCAACCCCGGTCCCAGGCTGGAGAGAAAAAATTTCTAAGTCCGGCAGGGACAACAGGTCAACCCCGGTCCCAGGCTGGAGAGAAAAATTTTCTAAGTCCGGCAGGGACAACAGGTCAACCCCGGTACCGGGCTGGAGAGAAAAATTTTCTAAGTCCGGCAGGGACAGCAGGTCAACCCCGGCCGCTTTAGCAGAGGTTGACCTGGTGTCCGATTCGCTCCCCGGGCACCAGGTCAACCTCTGGCGCTTTAGCAGAGGTTGACCTGGTGTCAGATTCGCTCCCCGGGCACCAGGTCAACCTCGGGCGCTTTAGCAGAGGTTGACCTGGTGTCCGATTCGCTCCCCGGGCACCAGGTAAACCGTGGCCGCTTTCAGCGGAGGTTGACCTGGTGGCCGATTCCCTCCCCGGGCACCAGGTCAACCTCCGCTGCTTTCAGCGGGGGTTGACCTGGTGGCCCATTCGCTCCCCGGGCACCAGGTCAACCTCCGCTGCTTTCAGCGGGGGTTGACCTGGTGGCCCATTCGCTCCCCGGGCACCAGGTCAACCGCACCCTTTTTCGGCCGCCTTCGCCTCCAAATTTTTCCCCCCGTTTCCTTACCCACTCCTCAGTCACTTCATACGCCCTCCCCCTTACATCCACCGTACGCAACACCTCCACCGGGCTTAATAGTCCACAACCGAGACCCAGGGCCTTCCCCGCTCTCAACAACCTCCACCCACAGTCCCCCTCCACCGGGCTTAATAGTCCACAACCGGGACCCAGGGCCTTCCCCGCTCTCAACAACCTCCACCCACGGTCCCCCTCCACCGGGCTTAATAGTCCACAACCGGGACCCAGGGCCTTCCCCGCTCTCAACAACCTCCACCCACGGTCCCCCTCCACCGGGCTTAATAGTCCACAACCGGGACCCAGGGCCTTCCCCGCTCTCAACAACCTCCACCCACGGTCCCCCTCCACCGGGCTTAATAGTCCACAACCGGGACCCAGGGCCTTCCCCGCTCTCAACAACCTCCACCCACGGTCCCCCTCCACCGGGCTTAATAGTCCACAACCGAGACCCAGGGCCTTCCCCGCTCTCAACAACCTCCACCCACGGTCCCCCTCCACCGGGCTTAATAGTCCACAACCGGGACCCAGGGCCTTCCCCGCTCTCAACAACCTCCACCCACGGTCCCCCTCCACCGGGCTTAATAGTCCACAACCGGGACCCAGGGCCTTCCCCGCTCTCAACAACCTCCACCCACGGTCCCCCTCCACCGGGCTTAATAGTCCACAACCGGGACCCAGGGCCTTCCCCGCTCTCAACAACCTCCACCCACGGTCCCCCTCCACCGGGCTTAATAGTCCACAACCGGGACCCAGGGCCTTCCCCGCTCTCAACAACCTCCACCCACGGTCCCCCTCCACCGGGCTTAATAGTCCACAACCGAGACCCAGGGCATTCCCCGCTCTCAACAACCTCCACCCACGGTCCCCCTCCACCGGGCTTAATAGTCCACAACCGGGACCCAGGGCCTTCCACGCTCTCAACAACCTCCACCCACGGTCCCCCTCCACCGGGCTTAATAGTCCACAACCGAGACCCAGGGCCTTCCCCGCTCTCAACCACCTCCACCCACGGTCCCCCTCCACCGGGCTTAATAGTCCACAACCGAGACCCAGGGCCTTCCCCGCTCTCAACCACCTCCACCCACGGTCCCCCTCCACCGGGCTTAATAGTCCACAACCGAGACCCAGGGCCTTCCCCGCTCTCAACCACCTCCACCCACGGTCCCCCTCCACCGGGCTTAATAGTCCACAACCGAGACCCAGGGCCTTCCCCGCTCTCAACAACCTCCCCCCACGGTCCCCCAAGACGCACGTTCCAAGCCTTAACCCTCAGACCATCCACCCCTTGGGGGGGACCCCACACCCACCTGACCCCAACTCACTCCCACCAAAAACACCACCACCGCCACCGCCTCAACGGCCTGCCCCACCCAGCACTCCCACACACACACCTGCCCCACCAACGCTCCACACACGCTTTCTTCCCTCTCCCCGACCCGACCCAAGCCATCGCACCGCACCGGGTGAGGGCCTAAGCTTCCTCGCCCGCCCCCCCGCCCCCGACACGCAGGCAGGCAGAGGGAAAGGCCTCAGCGCCCCCCAGGACCGTCGCGCCGCCTTGGCCTCACGGCTTCCCTGCTCCCGCACGGCAGACACACGCCCCGCTCTACCCCCGCTGGGGCCAAAAGCTGCCTACGGCACCTGGGATTCCCAGGCGGTCACCCATCCAGGTACTAGCCAGGCCCGGGACGGTTTACCTTCCGAGATCGGACGAGATCGGGGGCATTCGGTCCGGTATGGCCGTAGGCCCCCGCCTCCCCGGGCTTTAGCGTCAGCAGCCTGGCCTCAGTCAGCCGGGCCCAAACAATTAACCCGGAGGCCGGGCCGAGGGAAAACTTCCTCCGAGCCGGCCCAAGGGGAAGGGAGGACGAGGACGCCGGGCCCGGGAGGTGACAGGACGTGCACGTCAGACCCGGGAAGCTGTGTGCCCCGAGGTTAACCCCCGGGCCGGGGCGGGGAGAGAAAAATGTTCTAAGTCCGGTAGGGACAGCAGGTCAACCCCGGTCCGAGGCGGGGAGAGAAAAAATTTCTAAGTCCTGCAGGGACAACAGGTCAACCCCGGTCCCAGGCGGGAGAGAAAAATTTTCAAAGTCCGGCAGGGACAGCAGGTCAACCCCGGCCGCTTTAGCAGAGGTTGACCTGGTGTCCGATTCGCTCCCCGGGCACCAGGTCAACCTCGCGCGCTTTAGCAGAGGTTGACCTGGTGTCAGATTCGCTCCCCGGGCACCAGGTCAACCTCGGGCGCTTTAGCGGAGGTTGACCTGGTGTCCGATTCGCTCCCCGGGCACCAGGTCAACCTCGGGCGCTTTAGCGGAGGTTGACCTGGTGTCCGATTCGCTCCCCGGGCACCAGGTCAACCTCGGGCGCTTTAGCAGAGGTTGACCTGGTGTCAGATTCGCTCCCCGGGCACCAGGTCAACCTCGGGCGCTTTAGCAGAGGTTGACCTGGTGTCCGATTCGCTCCCCGGGCACCAGGTAAACCGTGGCCGCTTTCAGCGGAGGTTGACCTGGTGGCCGATCCCCTCCTCGGGCTCCAAGTCCGGCAGGGACAACAGGTCAACCCCGGTCCCAGGCTGGAGAGAAAAAATTTCTAAGTCCGGCAGGGACAACAGGTCAACCCCGGTCCCAGGCTGGAGAGAAAAATTTTCTAAGTCCGGCAGGGACAACAGGTCAACCCCGGTACCGGGCTGGAGAGAAAAATTTTCTAAGTCCGGCAGGGACAGCAGGTCAACCCCGGCCGCTTTAGCAGAGGTTGACCTGGTGTCCGATTCGCTCCCCGGGCACCAGGTCAACCTCTGGCGCTTTAGCAGAGGTTGACCTGGTGTCAGATTCGCTCCCCGGGCACCAGGTCAACCTCGGGCGCTTTAGCAGAGGTTGACCTGGTGTCCGATTCGCTCCCCGGGCACCAGGTAAACCGTGGCCGCTTTCAGCGGAGGTTGACCTGGTGGCCGATTCCCTCCCCGGGCACCAGGTCAACCTCCGCTGCTTTCAGCGGGGGTTGACCTGGTGGCCCATTCGCTCCCCGGGCACCAGGTCAACCTCCGCTGCTTTCAGCGGGGGTTGACCTGGTGGCCCATTCGCTCCCCGGGCACCAGGTCAACCGCACCCTTTTTCGGCCGCCTTCGCCTCCAAATTTTTCCCCCCGTTTCCTTACCCACTCCTCAGTCACTTCATACGCCCTCCCCCTTACATCCACCGTACGCAACACCTCCACCGGGCTTAATAGTCCACAACCGAGACCCAGGGCCTTCCCCGCTCTCAACAACCTCCACCCACGGTCCCCCTCCACCGGGCTTAATAGTCCACAACCGGGACCCAGGGCCTTCCCCGCTCTCAACAACCTCCACCCACGGTCCCCCTCCACCGGGCTTAATAGTCCACAACCGAGACCCAGGGCCTTCCCCGCTCTCAACAACCTCCACCCACGGTCCCCCTCCACCGGGCTTAATAGTCCACAACCGGGACCCAGGGCCTTCCCCGCTCTCAACAACCTCCACCCACGGTCCCCCTCCACCGGGCTTAATAGTCCACAACCGGGACCCAGGGCCTTCCCCGCTCTCAACAACCTCCACCCACGGTCCCCCTCCACCGGGCTTAATAGTCCACAACCGGGACCCAGGGCCTTCCCCGCTCTCAACAACCTCCACCCACGGTCCCCCTCCACCGGGCTTAATAGTCCACAACCGGGACCCAGGGCCTTCCCCGCTCTCAACAACCTCCACCCACGGTCCCCCTCCACCGGGCTTAATAGTCCACAACCGAGACCCAGGGCCTTCCCCGCTCTCAACAACCTCCACCCACGGTCCCCCTCCACCGGGCTTAATAGTCCACAACCGGGACCCAGGGCCTTCCCCGCTCTCAACAACCTCCACCCACGGTCCCCCTCCACCGGGCTTAATAGTCCACAACCGAGACCCAGGGCCTTCCCCGCTCTCAACAACCTCCCCCCACGGTCCCCCAAGACGCACGTTCCAAGCCTTAACCCTCAGACCATCCACCCCCCGGGGGGGACCCCACACCCACCTGACCCCAACTCACTCCCACCAAAAACACCACCACCGCCACCGCCTCAACGGCCTGCCCCACCCAGCACTCCCACACACACACCTGCCCCACCAACGCTCCACACACGCTTTCTTCCCTCTCCCCGACCCGACCCAAGCCATCGCACCGCACCGGGTGAGGGCCTAAGCTTCCTCGCCCGCCCCCCCGCCCCCGACACGCAGGCAGGCAGAGGGAAAGGCCTCAGCGCCCCCCAGGACCGTCGCGCCGCCTTGGCCTCACGGCTTCCCTGCTCCCGCACGGCAGACACACGCCCCGCTCTACCCCCGCTGGGGCCAAAAGCTGCCTACGGCACCTGGGATTCCCAGGCGGTCACCCATCCAGGTACTAGCCAGGCCCGGGACGGTTTACCTTCCGAGATCGGACGAGATCGGGGGCATTCGGTCCGGTATGGCCGTAGGCCCCCGCCTCCCCGGGCTTTAGCGTCAGCAGCCTGGCCTCAGTCAGCCGGGCCCAAACAATTAACCCGGAGGCCGGGCCGAGGGAAAACTTCCTCCGAGCCGGCCCAAGGGGAAGGGAGGACGAGGACGCCGGGCCCGGGAGGTGACAGGACGTGCACGTCAGACCCGGGAAGCTGTGTGCCCCGAGGTTAACCCCCGGGCCGGGGCGGGGAGAGAAAAATGTTCTAAGTCCGGTAGGGACAGCAGGTCAACCCCGGTCCGAGGCGGGGAGAGAAAAAATTTCTAAGTCCTGCAGGGACAACAGGTCAACCCCGGTCCCAGGCGGGAGAGAAAAATTTTAAAAGTCCGGCAGGGACAGCAGGTCAACCCCGGCCGCTTTAGCAGAGGTTGACCTGGTGTCCGATTCGCTCCCCGGGCACCAGGTCAACCTCGCGCGCTTTAGCAGAGGTTGACCTGGTGTCAGATTCGCTCCCCGGGCACCAGGTCAACCTCGGGCGCTTTAGCGGAGGTTGACCTGGTGTCCGATTCGCTCCCCGGGCACCAGGTCAACCTCGGGCGCTTTAGCGGAGGTTGACCTGGTGTCCGATTCGCTCCCCGGGCACCAGGTCAACCTCGGGCGCTTTAGCAGAGGTTGACCTGGTGTCAGATTCGCTCCCCGGGCACCAGGTCAACCTCGGGCGCTTTAGCAGAGGTTGACCTGGTGTCCGATTCGCTCCCCGGGCACCAGGTAAACCGTGGCCGCTTTCAGCGGAGGTTGACCTGGTGGCCGATCCCCTCCTCGGGCTCCAAGTCCGGCAGGGACAACAGGTCAACCCCGGTCCCAGGCTGGAGAGAAAAAATTTCTAAGTCCGGCAGGGACAACAGGTCAACCCCGGTCCCAGGCTGGAGAGAAAAATTTTCTAAGTCCGGCAGGGACAACAGGTCAACCCCGGTACCGGGCTGGAGAGAAAAATTTTCTAAGTCCGGCAGGGACAGCAGGTCAACCCCGGCCGCTTTAGCAGAGGTTGACCTGGTGTCCGATTCGCTCCCCGGGCACCAGGTCAACCTCTGGCGCTTTAGCAGAGGTTGACCTGGTGTCAGATTCGCTCCCCGGGCACCAGGTCAACCTCGGGCGCTTTAGCAGAGGTTGACCTGGTGTCCGATTCGCTCCCCGGGCACCAGGTAAACCGTGGCCGCTTTCAGCGGAGGTTGACCTGGTGGCCGATTCCCTCCCCGGGCACCAGGTCAACCTCCGCTGCTTTCAGCGGGGGTTGACCTGGTGGCCCATTCGCTCCCCGGGCACCAGGTCAACCTCCGCTGCTTTCAGCGGGGGTTGACCTGGTGGCCCATTCGCTCCCCGGGCACCAGGTCAACCGCACCCTTTTTCGGCCGCCTTCGCCTCCAAATTTTTCCCCCCGTTTCCTTACCCACTCCTCAGTCACTTCATACGCCCTCCCCCTTACATCCACCGTACGCAACACCTCCACCGGGCTTAATAGTCCACAACCGAGACCCAGGGCCTTCCCCGCTCTCAACAACCTCCACCCACAGTCCCCCTCCACCGGGCTTAATAGTCCACAACCGGGACCCAGGGCCTTCCCCGCTCTCAACAACCTCCACCCACGGTCCCCCTCCACCGGGCTTAATAGTCCACAACCGGGACCCAGGGCCTTCCCCGCTCTCAACAACCTCCACCCACGGTCCCCCTCCACCGGGCTTAATAGTCCACAACCGAGACCCAGGGCCTTCCCCGCTCTCAACAACCTCCACCCACGGTCCCCCTCCACCGGGCTTAATAGTCCACAACCGGGACCCAGGGCCTTCCCCGCTCTCAACAACCTCCACCCACGGTCCCCCTCCACCGGGCTTAATAGTCCACAACCGGGACCCAGGGCCTTCCCCGCTCTCAACAACCTCCACCCACGGTCCCCCTCCACCGGGCTTAATAGTCCACAACCGGGACCCAGGGCCTTCCCCGCTCTCAACAACCTCCACCCACGGTCCCCCTCCACCGGGCTTAATAGTCCACAACCGGGACCCAGGGCCTTCCCCGCTCTCAACAACCTCCACCCACGGTCCCCCTCCACCGGGCTTAATAGTCCACAACCGAGACCCAGGGCCTTCCCCGCTCTCAACAACCTCCACCCACGGTCCCCCTCCACCGGGCTTAATAGTCCACAACCGGGACCCAGGGCCTTCCCCGCTCTCAACAACCTCCACCCACGGTCCCCCTCCACCGGGCTTAATAGTCCACAACCGAGACCCAGGGCCTTCCCCGCTCTCAACAACCTCCCCCCACGGTCCCCCAAGACGCACGTTCCAAGCCTTAACCCTCAGACCATCCACCCCCCGGGGGGGACCCCACACCCACCTGACCCCAACTCACTCCCACCAAAAACACCACCACCGCCACCGCCTCAACGGCCTGCCCCACCCAGCACTCCCACACACACACCTGCCCCACCAACGCTCCACACACGCTTTCTTCCCTCTCCCCGACCCGACCCAAGCCATCGCACCGCACCGGGTGAGGGCCTAAGCTTCCTCGCCCGCCCCCCCGCCCCCGACACGCAGGCAGGCAGAGGGAAAGGCCTCAGCGCCCCCCAGGACCGTCGCGCCGCCTTGGCCTCACGGCTTCCCTGCTCCCGCACGGCAGACACACGCCCCGCTCTACCCCCGCTGGGGCCAAAAGCTGCCTACGGCACCTGGGATTCCCAGGCGGTCACCCATCCAGGTACTAGCCAGGCCCGGGACGGTTTACCTTCCGAGATCGGACGAGATCGGGGGCATTCGGTCCGGTATGGCCGTAGGCCCCCGCCTCCCCGGGCTTTAGCGTCAGCAGCCTGGCCTCAGTCAGCCGGGCCCAAACAATTAACCCGGAGGCCGGGCCGAGGGAAAACTTCCTCCGAGCCGGCCCAAGGGGAAGGGAGGACGAGGACGCCGGGCCCGGGAGGTGACAGGACGTGCACGTCAGACCCGGGAAGCTGTGTGCCCCGAGGTTAACCCCCGGGCCGGGGCGGGGAGAGAAAAATGTTCTAAGTCCGGTAGGGACAGCAGGTCAACCCCGGTCCGAGGCGGGGAGAGAAAAAATTTCTAAGTCCTGCAGGGACAACAGGTCAACCCCGGTCCCAGGCGGGAGAGAAAAATTTTAAAAGTCCGGCAGGGACAGCAGGTCAACCCCGGCCGCTTTAGCAGAGGTTGACCTGGTGTCCGATTCGCTCCCCGGGCACCAGGTCAACCTCGCGCGCTTTAGCAGAGGTTGACCTGGTGTCAGATTCGCTCCCCGGGCACCAGGTCAACCTCGGGCGCTTTAGCGGAGGTTGACCTGGTGTCCGATTCGCTCCCCGGGCACCAGGTCAACCTCGGGCGCTTTAGCGGAGGTTGACCTGGTGTCCGATTCGCTCCCCGGGCACCAGGTCAACCTCGGGCGCTTTAGCAGAGGTTGACCTGGTGTCAGATTCGCTCCCCGGGCACCAGGTCAACCTCGGGCGCTTTAGCAGAGGTTGACCTGGTGTCCGATTCGCTCCCCGGGCACCAGGTAAACCGTGGCCGCTTTCAGCGGAGGTTGACCTGGTGGCCGATCCCCTCCTCGGGCTCCAAGTCCGGCAGGGACAACAGGTCAACCCCGGTCCCAGGCTGGAGAGAAAAAATTTCTAAGTCCGGCAGGGACAACAGGTCAACCCCGGTCCCAGGCTGGAGAGAAAAATTTTCTAAGTCCGGCAGGGACAACAGGTCAACCCCGGTACCGGGCTGGAGAGAAAAATTTTCTAAGTCCGGCAGGGACAGCAGGTCAACCCCGGCCGCTTTAGCAGAGGTTGACCTGGTGTCCGATTCGCTCCCCGGGCACCAGGTCAACCTCTGGCGCTTTAGCAGAGGTTGACCTGGTGTCAGATTCGCTCCCCGGGCACCAGGTCAACCTCGGGCGCTTTAGCAGAGGTTGACCTGGTGTCCGATTCGCTCCCCGGGCACCAGGTAAACCGTGGCCGCTTTCAGCGGAGGTTGACCTGGTGGCCGATTCCCTCCCCGGGCACCAGGTCAACCTCCGCTGCTTTCAGCGGGGGTTGACCTGGTGGCCCATTCGCTCCCCGGGCACCAGGTCAACCTCCGCTGCTTTCAGCGGGGGTTGACCTGGTGGCCCATTCGCTCCCCGGGCACCAGGTCAACCGCACCCTTTTTCGGCCGCCTTCGCCTCCAAATTTTTCCCCCCGTTTCCTTACCCACTCCTCAGTCACTTCATACGCCCTCCCCCTTACATCCACCGTACGCAACACCTCCACCGGGCTTAATAGTCCACAACCGAGACCCAGGGCCTTCCCCGCTCTCAACAACCTCCACCCACAGTCCCCCTCCACCGGGCTTAATAGTCCACAACCGGGACCCAGGGCCTTCCCCGCTCTCAACAACCTCCACCCACGGTCCCCCTCCACCGGGCTTAATAGTCCACAACCGGGACCCAGGGCCTTCCCCGCTCTCAACAACCTCCACCCACGGTCCCCCTCCACCGGGCTTAATAGTCCACAACCGAGACCCAGGGCCTTCCCCGCTCTCAACAACCTCCACCCACGGTCCCCCTCCACCGGGCTTAATAGTCCACAACCGGGACCCAGGGCCTTCCCCGCTCTCAACAACCTCCACCCACGGTCCCCCTCCACCGGGCTTAATAGTCCACAACCGAGACCCAGGGCCTTCCCCGCTCTCAACAACCTCCACCCACGGTCCCCCTCCACCGGGCTTAATAGTCCACAACCGGGACCCAGGGCCTTCCCCGCTCTCAACAACCTCCACCCACGGTCCCCCTCCACCGGGCTTAATAGTCCACAACCGGGACCCAGGGCCTTCCCCGCTCTCAACAACCTCCACCCACGGTCCCCCTCCACCGGGCTTAATAGTCCACAACCGGGACCCAGGGCCTTCCCCGCTCTCAACAACCTCCACCCACGGTCCCCCTCCACCGGGCTTAATAGTCCACAACCGAGACCCAGGGCCTTCCCCGCTCTCAACAACCTCCACCCACGGTCCCCCTCCACCGGGCTTAATAGTCCACAACCGGGACCCAGGGCCTTCCCCGCTCTCAACAACCTCCACCCACGGTCCCCCTCCACCGGGCTTAATAGTCCACAACCGGGACCCAGGGCCTTCCCCGCTCTCAACCACCTCCACCCACGGTCCCCCTCCACCGGGCTTAATAGTCCACAACCGAGACCCAGGGCATTCCCCGCTCTCAACAACCTCCACCCACGGTCCCCCTCCACCGGGCTTAATAGTCCACAACCGGGACCCAGGGCCTTCCACGCTCTCAACAACCTCCACCCACGGTCCCCCTCCACCGGGCTTAATAGTCCACAACCGAGACCCAGGGCCTTCCCCGCTCTCAACCACCTCCACCCACGGTCCCCCTCCACCGGGCTTAATAGTCCACAACCGAGACCCAGGGCCTTCCCCGCTCTCAACCACCTCCACCCACGGTCCCCCTCCACCGGGCTTAATAGTCCACAACCGAGACCCAGGGCCTTCCCCGCTCTCAACCACCTCCACCCACGGTCCCCCTCCACCGGGCTTAATAGTCCACAACCGAGACCCAGGGCCTTCCCCGCTCTCAACAACCTCCACCCACGGTCCCCCAAGACGCACGTTCCAAGCCTTAACCCTCAGACCATCCACCCCCCGGGGGGGACCCCACACCCACCTGACTCCAACTCACTCCCACCAAAAACACCACCACCGCCACCGCCTCAACGGCCTGCCCCACCCAGCACTCCCACACACACACCTGCCCCACCAACGCTCCACATACGCTTTCTTCCCTCTCCCCGACCCGACCCAAGCCATCGCACCGCACCGGGTGAGGGCCTAAGCTTCCTCGCCCGCCCCCCCGCCCCCGACACGCAGGCAGGCAGAGGGAAAGGCCTCAGCGCCCCCCAGGACCGTCGCGCCGCCTTGGCCTCACGGCTTCCCTGCTCCCGCACGGCAGACACACGCCCCGCTCTACCCCCGCTGGGGCCAAAAGCTGCCTACGGCACCTGGGATTCCCAGGCGGTCACCCATCCAGGTACTAGCCAGGCCCGGGACGGTTTACCTTCCGAGATCGGACGAGATCGGGGGCATTCGGTCCGGTATGGCCGTAGGCCCCCGCCTCCCCGGGCTTTAGCGTCAGCAGCCTGGCCTCAGTCAGCCGGGCCCAAACAATTAACCCGGAGGCCGGGCCGAGGGAAAACTTCCTCCGAGCCGGCCCAAGGGGAAGGGAGGACGAGGACGCCGGGCCCGGGAGGTGACAGGACGTGCACGTCAGACCCGGGAAGCTGTGTGCCCCGAGGTTAACCCCCGGGCCGGGGCGGGGAGAGAAAAATGTTCTAAGTCCGGTAGGGACAGCAGGTCAACCCCGGTCCGAGGCGGGGAGAGAAAAAATTTCTAAGTCCTGCAGGGACAACAGGTCAACCCCGGTCCCAGGCGGGAGAGAAAAATTTTCAAAGTCCGGCAGGGACAGCAGGTCAACCCCGGCCGCTTTAGCAGAGGTTGACCTGGTGTCCGATTCGCTCCCCGGGCACCAGGTCAACCTCGCGCGCTTTAGCAGAGGTTGACCTGGTGTCAGATTCGCTCCCCGGGCACCAGGTCAACCTAGGGCGCTTTAGCGGAGGTTGACCTGGTGTCCGATTCGCTCCCCGGGCACCAGGTCAACCTCGGGCGCTTTAGCGGAGGTTGACCTGGTGTCCGATTCGCTCCCCGGGCACCAGGTCAACCTCGGGCGCTTTAGCAGAGGTTGACCTGGTGTCAGATTCGCTCCCCGGGCACCAGGTCAACCTCGGGCGCTTTAGCAGAGGTTGACCTGGTGTCCGATTCGCTCCCCGGGCACCAGGTAAACCGTGGCCGCTTTCAGCGGAGGTTGACCTGGTGGCCGATCCCCTCCTCGGGCTCCAAGTCCGGCAGGGACAACAGGTCAACCCCGGTCCCAGGCTGGAGAGAAAAAATTTCTAAGTCCGGCAGGGACAACAGGTCAACCCCGGTCCCAGGCTGGAGAGAAAAATTTTCTAAGTCCGGCAGGGACAACAGGTCAACCCCGGTACCGGGCTGGAGAGAAAAATTTTCTAAGTCCGGCAGGGACAGCAGGTCAACCCCGGCCGCTTTAGCAGAGGTTGACCTGGTGTCCGATTCGCTCCCCGGGCACCAGGTCAACCTCTGGCGCTTTAGCAGAGGTTGACCTGGTGTCAGATTCGCTCCCCGGGCACCAGGTCAACCTCTGGCGCTTTAGCAGAGGTTGACCTGGTGTCAGATTCGCTCCCCGGGCACCAGGTCAACCTCGGGCGCTTTAGCAGAGGTTGACCTGGTGTCCGATTCGCTCCCCGGGCACCAGGTAAACCGTGGCCGCTTTCAGCGGAGGTTGACCTGGTGGCCGATTCCCTCCCCGGGCACCAGGTCAACCTCCGCTGCTTTCAGCGGGGGTTGACCTGGTGGCCCATTCGCTCCCCGGGCACCAGGTCAACCTCCGCTGCTTTCAGCGGGGGTTGACCTGGTGGCCCATTCGCTCCCCGGGCACCAGGTCAACCGCACCCTTTTTCGGCCGCCTTCGCCTCCAAATTTTTCCCCCCGTTTCCTTACCCACTCCTCAGTCACTTCATACGCCCTCCCCCTTACATCCACCGTACGCAACACCTCCACCGGGCTTAATAGTCCACAACCGAGACCCAGGGCCTTCCCCGCTCTCAACAACCTCCACCCACAGTCCCCCTCCACCGGGCTTAATAGTCCACAACCGGGACCCAGGGCCTTCCCCGCTCTCAACAACCTCCACCCACGGTCCCCCTCCACCGGGCTTAATAGTCCACAACCGGGACCCAGGGCCTTCCCCGCTCTCAACAACCTCCACCCACGGTCCCCCTCCACCGGGCTTAATAGTCCACAACCGAGACCCAGGGCCTTCCCCGCTCTCAACAACCTCCACCCACGGTCCCCCTCCACCGGGCTTAATAGTCCACAACCGGGACCCAGGGCCTTCCCCGCTCTCAACAACCTCCACCCACGGTCCCCCAAGACGCACGTTCCAAGCCTTAACCCTCAGACCATCCACCCCCCGGGGGGGACCCCACACCCACCTGACCCCAACTCACTCCCACCAAAAACACCACCACCGCCACCGCCTCAACGGCCTGCCCAACCCAGCACTCCCACACACACACCTGCCCCACCAACGCTCCACACACGCTTTCTTCCCTCTCCCCGACCCGACCCAAGCCATCGCACCGCACCGGGTGAGGGCCTTAGCTTCCTCGCCCGCCCCCCCGCCCCCGACACGCAGGCAGGCAGAGGGAAAGGCCTCAGCGCCCCCCAGGACCGTCGCGCCGCCTTGGCCTCACGGCTTCCCTGCTCCCGCACGGCAGACACACGCCCCGCTCTACCCCCGCTGGGGCCAAAAGCTGCCTACGGCACCTGGGATTCCCAGGCGGTCACCCATCCAGGTACTAGCCAGGCCCGGGACGGTTTACCTTCCGAGATCGGACGAGATCGGGGGCATTCGGTCCGGTATGGCCGTAGGCCCCCGCCTCCCCGGGCTTTAGCGTCAGCAGCCTGGCCTCAGTCAGCCGGGCCCAAACAATTAACCCGGAGGCCGGGCCGAGGGAAAACTTCCTCCGAGCCGGCCCAAGGGGAAGGGAGGACGAGGACGCCGGGCCCGGGAGGTGACAGGACGTGCACGTCAGACCCGGGAAGCTGTGCGCCCCGAGGTTAACCCCCGGGCCGGGGCGGGGAGAGAAAAATGTTCTAAGTCCGGTAGGGACAGCAGGTCAACCCCGGTCCGAGGCGGGGAGAGAAATTTTCCAAGTCCGGCAGGGACAGCAGGTCAACCCCGGCCGCCGTAGCAGAGGTTGACCTGGTGTCCGATTCGCTCCCCGGGCACCAGGTCAACCTCGGGCGCTTTAGCGGAGGTTGACCTGGTGTCCGATTCGCTCCCCGGGCACCAGGTAAACCGTGGCCGCTTTCAGCGGAGGTTGACCTGGTGGCCGATCCCCTCCTCGGGCTCCAAGTCCGGCAGGGACAACAGGTCAACCCCGGTTCCGGGCGGGGAGAGAAAAATTTTCTAAGTCCGGCAGGGACAGCAGGTCAACCCCGGCCGCCGTAGCAGAGGTTGACCTGGTGTCCGATTCGCTCCCCGGGCACCAGGTCAACCTCGGGCGCTTTAGCAGAGGTTGACCTGGTGTCAGATTCGCTCCCCGGGCACCAGGTCAACCTCGGGCGCTTTAGCAGAGGTTGACCTGGTGTCCGATTCGGTCCCCGGGCACCAGGTAAACCGTGGCCGCTTTCAGCGGAGGTTGACCTGGTGGCCGATCCCCTCCTGGGGCTCCAAGTCCGGCAGGGACAGCAGGTCAACCCCGGTCCCAGGCGGGGAGAGAAAAAATTTCTAAGTCCTTCAGGGACAACAGGTCAACCCCGGTTCCGGGCGGGGAGAGAAAAATTTTCTAAGTCCGGCAGGGACAACAGGTCAACCCCGGTTCCGGGCGGGGAGAGAAAAATTTTCTAAGTCCGGCAGGGACAGCAGGTCAACCCCGGCCGCTTCAGCGGAGGTTGACCTGGTGTCCGATTCGGTCCCCGGGCACCAGGTAAACCGTGGCCGCTTTCAGCGGAGGTTGACCTGGTGGCCGATCCCCTCCTCGGGCTCCAAGTCCGGCAGGGACAGCAGGTCAACCCCGGCCGCTTTAGCAGAGGTTGACCTGGTGTCCGATTCGCTCCCCGGGCACCAGGTAAACCGTGGCCGCTTTCAGCGGAGGTTGACCTGGTGGCCGATCCCCTCCTCGGGCTCCAAGTCCGGCAGGGACAGCAGGTCAACCCCGGCCGCTTTAGCAGAGGTTGACCTGGTGTCCGATTCGCTCCCCGGGCACCAGGTAAACCGTGGCCGCTTTCAGCGGAGGTTGACCTGGTGGCCGATCCCCTCCTCGGGCTCCAAGTCCGGCAGGGACAACAGGTCAACCCCGGTCCCAGGCGGGAGAGAAAAATTTTCTAAGTCCGGCAGGGACAACAGGTCAACCCCGGTCCCAGGCTGGAGAGAAAAATTTTCTAAGTCCGGCAGGGAGAACAGGTCAACCCCGGTCCCAGGCGGCAGAGAAAAATTTTCTAAGTCCGGCAGGGACAGCAGGTCAACCCCGGTCCCAGGCTGGAGAGAAAAATTTTCTAAGTCCGGCAGGGACAGCAGGTCAACCCCGGCCGCTTTAGCAGAGGTTGACCTGGTGTCCGATTCGCTCCCCGGGCACCAGGTCAACCTCTGGCGCTTTAGCAGAGGTTGACCTGGTGTCAGATTCGCTCCCCGGGCACCAGGTCAACCTCGGTCGCTTTAGCAGAGGTTGACCTGGTGTCCGATTCGCTCCCCGGGCACCAGGTAAACCGTGGCCGCTTTCAGCGGAGGTTGACCTGGTGGCCGATTCCCTCCTCGGGCTCCAAGTCCGGCAGGGACAGCAGGTCAACCCCGGTCCCAGGCGGGGAGAGAAAAAATTTCTAAGTCCGGCAGGGACAACAGGTCAACCCCGGTCCCAGGCTGGAGAGAAAAATTTTCCAAGTCCGGCAGGGACAGCAGGTCAACCCCGGCCGCTTCAGCTGAGGTTGACCTGGTGTCCGATTCGCTCCCCGGGCACCAGGTAAACCGTGGCCGCTTTCAGCGGAGGTTTACCTGGTGGCCGATCCCCTCCTCGGGCTCCAAGTCCGGCAGGGACAACAGGTCAACCCCGGTCCCAGGCGGGAGAGAAAAATTTTCTAAGTCCGGCAGGGACAACAGGTCAACCCCGGTCCCAGGCTGGAGAGAAAAATTTTCTAAGTCCGGCAGGGACAGCAGGTCAACCCCGGCCGCTTTAGCAGAGGTTGACCTGGTGTCCGATTCGCTCCCCGGGCACCAGGTCAACCTCTGGCGCTTTAGCAGAGGTTGACCTGGTGTCAGATTCGCTCCCCGGGCACCAGGTCAACCTCGGTCGCTTTAGCAGAGGTTGACCTGGTGTCCGATTCGCTCCCCGGGCACCAGGTAAACCGTGGCCGCTTTCAGCGGAGGTTGACCTGGTGGCCGATTCCCTCCTCGGGCTCCAAGTCCGGCAGGGACAGCAGGTCAACCCCGGTCCCAGGCGGGGAGAGAAAAAATTTCTAAGTCCGGCAGGGACAACAGGTCAACCCCGGTCCCAGGCTGGAGAGAAAAATTTTCCAAGTCCGGCAGGGACAGCAGGTCAACCCCGGTCCCAGGCGGGAGAGAAAAATTTTCTAAGTCCGGCAGGGACAACAGGTCAACCCCGGTCCCAGGCGGCAGAGAAAAAATTTCTAAGTCCGGCAGGGACAACAGGTCAACCCCGGTCCCAGGCGGGAGAGAAAAATTTTCTAAGTCCGGCAGGGACAACAGGTCAACCCCGGTCCCAGGCGGCAGAGAAAAAATTTCTAAGTCCGGCAGGGACAACAGGTCAACCCCGGTACCGGGCGGGAGAGAAAAAATTTCTAAGTCCGGCAGGGACAACAGGTCAACCCCGGTCCCAGGCTGGAGAGAAAAAATTTCTAAGTCCGGCAGGGACAACAGGTCAACCCCGGTCCCAGGCGGCAGAGAAAAAATTTCTAAGTCCGGCAGGGACAACAGGTCAACCCCGGTCCCAGGCGGGAGAGAAAAATTTTCTAAGTCCGGCAGGGACAACAGGTCAACCCCGGTCCCAGGCGGGAGAGAAAAATTTTCTAAGTCCGGCAGGGACAACAGGTCAACCCCGGTCCCAGGCGGCAGAGAAAAATTTTCTAAGTCCGGCAGGGACAACAGGTCAACCCCGGTCCCAGGCGGCAGAGAAAAATTTTCTAAGTCCGGCAGGGACAACAGGTCAACCCCGGTCCCAGGCGGCAGAGAAAAATTTTCTAAGTCCGGCAGGGACAACAGGTCAACCCCGGTCCCAGGCTGGAGAGAAAAAATTTCTAAGTCCGGCAGGGACAACAGGTCAACCCCGGTCCCAGGCGGGAGAGAAAAAATTTCTAAGTCCGGCAGGGACAACAGGTCAACCCCGGTCCCAGGCGGGAGAGAAAAAATTTCTAAGTCCGGCAGGGACAACAGGTCAACCCCGGTCCCGGGCTGGAGAGAAAAATTTTCTAAGTCCGGCAGGGACAACAGGTCAACCCCGGCCTCTTTAGCGGAGGTTGACCTGGTGTCCGATTCGGTCCCCGGACACCAGGTCAACCTCTGGCGCTTTCAGCGAGGTTGACCTGGTGGCCGGCTGAGCTCTGGAAGTCCGAATGGGGTTGAATTTGACCCGTGCAGCCGACCTAGAGTTCCAGGCGGTCGGCCGCTTTTGTGAGTCGTTCCCGCCTGTTGCCGCTGGGGGACTTTTCACGTATAAGGTTACGACAGGTACCGGGAGAATAGTAAGAGAAGGCTTGTCTGGCTCCAGCCTTTAGAGACGTACACGTGAGAGAGACCGACCGTCGTGTGAAGGCCCTTCCCGGGGACTCGGACGAGGGACCCGGGCGGACGTCTGCGGGGACGTCTGCGGCGGTTCGGGGTGTCGTCTCGGGCCCGATCCTCCGGAGAGGGGGCTCTCGAGGGAGGCTCGGCGCACGTCCGCGGGGACGGCCGCCGGGAGCGAGGCCCCGCTCCTCCTTCCGATCGATGGGGCGCTCGCGGACGAGACGGAGAGGGCCCTTCGCGGGCCGGCACCCTTCCCGCGGCGGGCAGGGATCGCGCCGGTGTTCAGGCGGACCTGGGACCCTGCTCCTCCTTCTCTTCCGCACCCGTGCTTGGAGGGACGTTCCCCGGCAGGGGGGGGACCCCTTCC
>NW_027439075.1:155000-165000 GCF_033958435.1 Carettochelys insculpta
GACAGGACGTGCACGTCAGACCCGGGAAGCTGTGCGCCCCGAGGTTAACCCCCGGGCCGGGGCGGGGAGAGAAAAATGTTCTAAGTCCGGTAGGGACAGCAGGTCAACCCCGGTCCGAGGCGGGGAGAGAAATTTTCCAAGTCCGGCAGGGACAGCAGGTCAACCCCGGCCGCCGTAGCAGAGGTTGACCTGGTGTCCGATTCGCTCCCCGGGCACCAGGTCAACCTCGGGCGCTTTAGCGGAGGTTGACCTGGTGTCCGATTCGCTCCCCGGGCACCAGGTCAACCTCGGGCGCCTTAGCAGAGGTTGACCTGGTGTCCGATTCGCTCCCCGGGCACCAGGTAAACCGTGGCCGCTTTCAGCGGAGGTTGACCTGGTGGCCGATCCCCTCCTCGGGCTCCAAGTCCGGCAGGGACAGCAGGTGAACCCCGGCCGCTTTAGCAGAGGTTGACCTGGTGTCCGATTCGCTCCCCGGGCACCAGGTAAACCGTGGCCGCTTTCAGCGGAGGTTGACCTGGTGGCCGATCCCCTCCTCGGGCTCCAAGTCCGGCAGGGACAGCAGGTCAACCCCGGCCGCTTTAGCAGAGGTTGACCTGGTGTCCGATTCGCTCCCCGGGCACCAGGTAAACCGTGGCCGCTTTCAGCGGAGGTTGACCTGGTGGCCGATCCCCTCCTCGGGCTCCAAGTCCGGCAGGGACAGCAGGTGAACCCCGGCCGCTTTAGCAGAGGTTGACCTGGTGTCCGATTCGCTCCCCGGGCACCAGGTAAACCGTGGCCGCTTTCAGCGGAGGTTGACCTGGTGGCCGATCCCCTCCTCGGGCTCCAAGTCCGGCAGGGACAGCAGGTCAACCCCGGCCGCTTTAGCAGAGGTTGACCTGGTGTCCGATTCGCTCCCCGGGCACCAGGTAAACCGTGGCCGCTTTCAGCGGAGGTTGACCTGGTGGCCGATCCCCTCCTCGGGCTCCAAGTCCGGCAGGGACAACAGGTCAACCCCGGTTCCGGGCGGGGAGAGAAAAATTTTCTAAGTCCGGCAGGGACAGCAGGTCAACCCCGGCCGCCGTAGCAGAGGTTGACCTGGTGTCCGATTCGCTCCCCGGGCACCAGGTCAACCTCGGGCGCCTTAGCAGAGGTTGACCTGGTGTCCGATTCGCTCCCCGGGCACCAGGTAAACCGTGGCCGCTTTCAGCGGAGGTTGACCTGGTGGCCGATCCCCTCCTCGGGCTCCAAGTCCGGCAGGGACAGCAGGTGAACCCCGGCCGCTTTAGCAGAGGTTGACCTGGTGTCCGATTCGCTCCCCGGGCACCAGGTAAACCGTGGCCGCTTTCAGCGGAGGTTGACCTGGTGGCCGATCCCCTCCTCGGGCTCCAAGTCCGGCAGGGACAGCAGGTCAACCCCGGCCGCTTTAGCAGAGGTTGACCTGGTGTCCGATTCGCTCCCCGGGCACCAGGTAAACCGTGGCCGCTTTCAGCGGAGGTTGACCTGGTGGCCGATCCCCTCCTCGGGCTCCAAGTCCGGCAGGGACAACAGGTCAACCCCGGTTCCGGGCGGGGAGAGAAAAATTTTCTAAGTCCGGCAGGGACAGCAGGTCAACCCCGGCCGCCGTAGCAGAGGTTGACCTGGTGTCCGATTCGCTCCCCGGGCACCAGGTCAACCTCGGGCGCTTTAGCAGAGGTTGACCTGGTGTCCGATTCGGTCCCCGGGCACCAGGTAAACCGTGGCCGCTTTCAGCGGAGGTTGACCTGGTGGCCGATCCCCTCCTGGGGCTCCAAGTCCGGCAGGGACAGCAGGTCAACCCCGGTCCCAGGCGGGGAGAGAAAAAATTTCTAAGTCCTTCAGGGACAACAGGTCAACCCCGGTTCCGAGCGGGAGAGAAAAATTTTCCAAGTCCGGCAGGGACAACAGGTCAACCCCGGTTCCGGGCGGGGAGAGAAAAATTTTCAAAGTCCGGCAGGGACAGCAGGTCAACCCCGGCCGCTTCAGCGGAGGTTGACCTGGTGTCCGATTCGGTCCCCGGGCACCAGGTAAACCGTGGCCGCTTTCAGCGGAGGTTGACCTGGTGGCCGATCCCCTCCTCGGGCTCCAAGTCCGGCACGGACAGCAGGTCAACCCCGGCCGCTTTAGCAGAGGTTGACCTGGTGTCCGATTCGCTCCCCGGGCACCAGGTAAACCGTGGCCGCTTTCAGCGGAGGTTGACCTGGTGGCCGATCCCCTCCTCGGGCTCCAAGTCCGGCAGGGACAGCAGGTCAACCCCGGCCGCTTCAGCTGAGGTTGACCTGGTGTCCGATTCGCTCCCCGGGCACCAGGTAAACCGTGGCCGCTTTCAGCGGAGGTTGACCTGGTGGCCGATCCCCTCCTGGGGCTCCAAGTCCGGCAGGGACAACAGGTCAACCCCGGTCCCAGGCGGCAGAGAAAAATTTTCTAAGTCCGGCAGGGACAACAGGTCAACCCCGGTCCCAGGCGGGAGAGAAAAAATTTCTAAGTCCGGCAGGGACAACAGGTCAACCCCGGTCCCAGGCTGGAGAGAAAAATTTTCTAAGTCCGGCAGGGACAGCAGGTCAACCCCGGCCGCTTTAGCAGAGGTTGACCTGGTGTCCGATTCGCTCCCCGGGCACCAGGTCAACCTCTGGCGCTTTAGCAGAGGTTGACCTGGTGTCAGATTCGCTCCCCGGGCACCAGGTCAACCTCGGTCGCTTTAGCAGAGGTTGACCTGGTGTCCGATTCGCTCCCCGGGCACCAGGTAAACCGTGGCCGCTTTCAGCGGAGGTTGACCTGGTGGCCGATCCCCTCCTGGGGCTCCAAGTCCGGCAGGGACAACAGGTCAACCCCGGTCCCAGGCGGGGAGAGAAAAAATTTCTAAGTCCGGCAGGGACAACAGGTCAACCCCGGTCCCAGGCGGGGAGAGAAAAAATTTCTAAGTCCGGCAGGGACAACAGGTCAACCCCGGTCCCAGGCTGGAGAGAAAAATTTTCCAAGTCCGGCAGGGACAGCAGGTCAACCCCGGCCGCTTCAGCTGAGGTTGACCTGGTGTCCGATTCGCTCCCCGGGCACCAGGTAAACCGTGGCCGCTTTCAGCGGAGGTTTACCTGGTGGCCGATCCCCTCCTCGGGCTCCAAGTCCGGCAGGGACAACAGGTCAACCCCGGTCCCAGGCGGGAGAGAAAAATTTTCTAAGTCCGGCAGGGACAACAGGTCAACCCCGGTTCCGAGCGGGAGAGAAAAATTTTCTAAGTCCGGCAGGGACAACAGGTCAACCCCGGTCCCAGGCGGCAGAGAAAAAATTTCTAAGTCCGGCAGGGACAACAGGTCAACCCCGGTACCGGGCGGGAGAGAAAAAATTTCTAAGTCCGGCAGGGACAACAGGTCAACCCCGGTCCCAGGCTGGAGAGAAAAAATTTCTAAGTCCGGCAGGGACAACAGGTCAACCCCGGTCCCAGGCGGCAGAGAAAAAATTTCTAAGTCCGGCAGGGACAACAGGTCAACCCCGGTCCCAGGCGGGAGAGAAAAATTTTCTAAGTCCGGCAGGGACAACAGGTCAACCCCGGTCCCAGGCGGCAGAGAAAAAATTTCTAAGTCCGGCAGGGACAACAGGTCAACCCCGGTCCCAGGCGGGAGAGAAAAATTTTCTAAGTCCGGCAGGGACAACAGGTCAACCCCGGTCCCAGGCGGCAGAGAAAAAATTTCTAAGTCCGGCAGGGACAACAGGTCAACCCCGGTACCGGGCGGGAGAGAAAAAATTTCTAAGTCCGGCAGGGACAACAGGTCAACCCCGGTCCCAGGCTGGAGAGAAAAAATTTCTAAGTCCGGCAGGGACAACAGGTCAACCCCGGTCCCAGGCGGCAGAGAAAAAATTTCTAAGTCCGGCAGGGACAACAGGTCAACCCCGGTCCCAGGCGGCAGAGAAAAAATTTCTAAGTCCGGCAGGGACAACAGGTCAACCCCGGTCCCAGGCGGCAGAGAAAAAATTTCTAAGTCCGGCAGGGACAACAGGTCAACCCCGGTCCCAGGCGGGAGAGAAAAATTTTCTAAGTCCGGCAGGGACAACAGGTCAACCCCGGTCCCAGGCGGGAGAGAAAAATTTTCTAAGTCCGGCAGGGACAACAGGTCAACCCCGGTCCCAGGCGGCAGAGAAAAATTTTCTAAGTCCGGCAGGGACAACAGGTCAACCCCGGTCCCAGGCGGCAGAGAAAAAATTTCTAAGTCCGGCAGGGACAACAGGTCAACCCCGGTCCCAGGCGGGAGAGAAAAAATTTCTAAGTCCGGCAGGGACAACAGGTCAACCCCGGTCCCGGGCTGGAGAGAAAAATTTTCTAAGTCCGGCAGGGACAACAGGTCAACCCCGGTCCCAGGCTGTAGAGAAAAAATTTCTAAGTCCGGCAGGGACAACAGGTCAACCCCGGTCCCAGGCGGCAGAGAAAAAATTTCTAAGTCCGGCAGGGACAACAGGTCAACCCCGGTCCCAGGCGGGAGAGAAAAATTTTCTAAGTCCGGCAGGGACAACAGGTCAACCCCGGTCCCAGGCGGCAGAGAAAAAATTTCTAAGTCCGGCAGGGACAACAGGTCAACCCCGGTACCGGGCGGGAGAGAAAAAATTTCTAAGTCCGGCAGGGACAACAGGTCAACCCCGGTCCCAGGCGGCAGAGAAAAAATTTCTAAGTCCGGCAGGGACAACAGGTCAACCCCGGTCCCAGGCTGGAGAGAAAAATTTTCTAAGTCCGGCAGGGAGAACAGGTCAACCCCGGTCCCAGGCGGCAGAGAAAAATTTTCTAAGTCCGGCAGGGACAGCAGGTCAACCCCGGTCCCAGGCTGGAGAGAAAAATTTTCTAAGTCCGGCAGGGACAGCAGGTCAACCCCGGCCGCTTTAGCAGAGGTTGACCTGGTGTCCGATTCGCTCCCCGGGCACCAGGTCAACCTCTGGCGCTTTAGCAGAGGTTGACCTGGTGTCAGATTCGCTCCCCGGGCACCAGGTCAACCTCGGTCGCTTTAGCAGAGGTTGACCTGGTGTCCGATTCGCTCCCCGGGCACCAGGTAAACCGTGGCCGCTTTCAGCGGAGGTTGACCTGGTGGCCGATTCCCTCCTCGGGCTCCAAGTCCGGCAGGGACAGCAGGTCAACCCCGGTCCCAGGCGGGGAGAGAAAAAATTTCTAAGTCCGGCAGGGACAACAGGTCAACCCCGGTCCCAGGCGGCAGAGAAAAAATTTCTAAGTCCGGCAGGGACAACAGGTCAACCCCGGTCCCAGGCGGGAGAGAAAAAATTTCTAAGTCCGGCAGGGACAACAGGTCAACCCCGGTCCCGGGCTGGAGAGAAAAATTTTCTAAGTCCGGCAGGGACAACAGGTCAACCCCGGTCCCAGGCTGTAGAGAAAAAATTTCTAAGTCCGGCAGGGACAACAGGTCAACCCCGGTCCCAGGCGGCAGAGAAAAAATTTCTAAGTCCGGCAGGGACAACAGGTCAACCCCGGTCCCAGGCGGGAGAGAAAAATTTTCTAAGTCCGGCAGGGACAACAGGTCAACCCCGGTCCCAGGCGGCAGAGAAAAAATTTCTAAGTCCGGCAGGGACAACAGGTCAACCCCGGTACCGGGCGGGAGAGAAAAAATTTCTAAGTCCGGCAGGGACAACAGGTCAACCCCGGTCCCAGGCGGCAGAGAAAAAATTTCTAAGTCCGGCAGGGACAACAGGTCAACCCCGGTCCCAGGCTGGAGAGAAAAATTTTCTAAGTCCGGCAGGGAGAACAGGTCAACCCCGGTCCCAGGCGGCAGAGAAAAATTTTCTAAGTCCGGCAGGGACAGCAGGTCAACCCCGGTCCCAGGCTGGAGAGAAAAATTTTCTAAGTCCGGCAGGGACAGCAGGTCAACCCCGGCCGCTTTAGCAGAGGTTGACCTGGTGTCCGATTCGCTCCCCGGGCACCAGGTCAACCTCTGGCGCTTTAGCAGAGGTTGACCTGGTGTCAGATTCGCTCCCCGGGCACCAGGTCAACCTCGGTCGCTTTAGCAGAGGTTGACCTGGTGTCCGATTCGCTCCCCGGGCACCAGGTAAACCGTGGCCGCTTTCAGCGGAGGTTGACCTGGTGGCCGATTCCCTCCTCGGGCTCCAAGTCCGGCAGGGACAGCAGGTCAACCCCGGTCCCAGGCGGGGAGAGAAAAAATTTCTAAGTCCGGCAGGGACAACAGGTCAACCCCGGTCCCAGGCTGGAGAGAAAAATTTTCCAAGTCCGGCAGGGACAGCAGGTCAACCCCGGCCGCTTCAGCTGAGGTTGACCTGGTGTCCGATTCGCTCCCCGGGCACCAGGTAAACCGTGGCCGCTTTCAGCGGAGGTTTACCTGGTGGCCGATCCCCTCCTCGGGCTCCAAGTCCGGCAGGGACAACAGGTCAACCCCGGTCCCAGGCGGGAGAGAAAAATTTTCTAAGTCCGGCAGGGACAACAGGTCAACCACGGTCCCAGGCTGGAGAGAAAAATTTTCTAAGTCCGGCAGGGACAGCAGGTCAACCCCGGCCGCTTTAGCAGAGGTTGACCTGGTGTCCGATTCGCTCCCCGGGCACCAGGTCAACCTCTGGCGCTTTAGCAGAGGTTGACCTGGTGTCAGATTCGCTCCCCGGGCACCAGGTCAACCTCGGTCGCTTTAGCAGAGGTTGACCTGGTGTCCGATTCGCTCCCCGGGCACCAGGTAAACCGTGGCCGCTTTCAGCGGAGGTTGACCTGGTGGCCGATTCCCTCCTAGGGCTCCAAGTCCGGCAGGGACAGCAGGTCAACCCCGGTCCCAGGCGGGGAGAGAAAAAATTTCTAAGTCCGGCAGGGACAACAGGTCAACCCCGGTCCCAGGCTGGAGAGAAAAATTTTCCAAGTCCGGCAGGGACAGCAGGTCAACCCCGGTCCCAGGCGGGAGAGAAAAATTTTCTAAGTCCGGCAGGGACAACAGGTCAACCCCGGTCCCAGGCGGCAGAGAAAAAATTTCTAAGTCCGGCAGGGACAACAGGTCAACCCCGGTCCCAGGCGGGAGAGAAAAATTTTCTAAGTCCGGCAGGGACAACAGGTCAACCCCGGTCCCAGGCGGCAGAGAAAAAATTTCTAAGTCCGGCAGGGACAACAGGTCAACCCCGGTACCGGGCGGGAGAGAAAAAATTTCTAAGTCCGGCAGGGACAACAGGTCAACCCCGGTCCCAGGCTGGAGAGAAAAAATTTCTAAGTCCGGCAGGGACAACAGGTCAACCCCGGTCCCAGGCGGCAGAGAAAAAATTTCTAAGTCCGGCAGGGACAACAGGTCAACCCCGGTCCCAGGCGGGAGAGAAAAATTTTCTAAGTCCGGCAGGGACAACAGGTCAACCCCGGTCCCAGGCGGGAGAGAAAAATTTTCTAAGTCCGGCAGGGACAACAGGTCAACCCCGGTCCCAGGCGGCAGAGAAAAATTTTCTAAGTCCGGCAGGGACAACAGGTCAACCCCGGTCCCAGGCGGCAGAGAAAAATTTTCTAAGTCCGGCAGGGACAACAGGTCAACCCCGGTCCCAGGCTGGAGAGAAAAATTTTCTAAGTCCGGCAGGGACAGCAGGTCAACCCCGGCCGCTTTAGCAGAGGTTGACCTGGTGTCCGATTCGCTCCCCGGGCACCAGGTCAACCTCTGGCGCTTTAGCAGAGGTTGACCTGGTGTCAGATTCGCTCCCCGGGCACCAGGTCAACCTCGGTCGCTTTAGCAGAGGTTGACCTGGTGTCCGATTCGCTCCCCGGGCACCAGGTAAACCGTGGCCGCTTTCAGCGGAGGTTGACCTGGTGGCCGATTCCCTCCTCGGGCTCCAAGTCCGGCAGGGACAGCAGGTCAACCCCGGTCCCAGGCGGGGAGAGAAAAAATTTCTAAGTCCGGCAGGGACAACAGGTCAACCCCGGTCCCAGGCTGGAGAGAAAAATTTTCCAAGTCCGGCAGGGACAGCAGGTCAACCCCGGCCGCTTCAGCTGAGGTTGACCTGGTGTCCGATTCGCTCCCCGGGCACCAGGTAAACCGTGGCCGCTTTCAGCGGAGGTTTACCTGGTGGCCGATCCCCTCCTCGGGCTCCAAGTCCGGCAGGGACAACAGGTCAACCCCGGTCCCAGGCGGGAGAGAAAAATTTTCTAAGTCCGGCAGGGACAACAGGTCAACCCCGGTCCCAGGCTGGAGAGAAAAATTTTCTAAGTCCGGCAGGGACAGCAGGTCAACCCCGGCCGCTTTAGCAGAGGTTGACCTGGTGTCCGATTCGCTCCCCGGGCACCAGGTCAACCTCTGGCGCTTTAGCAGAGGTTGACCTGGTGTCAGATTCGCTCCCCGGGCACCAGGTCAACCTCGGTCGCTTTAGCAGAGGTTGACCTGGTGTCCGATTCGCTCCCCGGGCACCAGGTAAACCGTGGCCGCTTTCAGCGGAGGTTGACCTGGTGGCCGATTCCCTCCTAGGGCTCCAAGTCCGGCAGGGACAGCAGGTCAACCCCGGTCCCAGGCGGGGAGAGAAAAAATTTCTAAGTCCGGCAGGGACAACAGGTCAACCCCGGTCCCAGGCTGGAGAGAAAAATTTTCCAAGTCCGGCAGGGACAGCAGGTCAACCCCGGTCCCAGGCGGGAGAGAAAAATTTTCTAAGTCCGGCAGGGACAACAGGTCAACCCCGGTCCCAGGCGGCAGAGAAAAAATTTCTAAGTCCGGCAGGGACAACAGGTCAACCCCGGTCCCAGGCGGGAGAGAAAAATTTTCTAAGTCCGGCAGGGACAACAGGTCAACCCCGGTCCCAGGCGGCAGAGAAAAAATTTCTAAGTCCGGCAGGGACAACAGGTCAACCCCGGTACCGGGCGGGAGAGAAAAAATTTCTAAGTCCGGCAGGGACAACAGGTCAACCCCGGTCCCAGGCTGGAGAGAAAAAATTTCTAAGTCCGGCAGGGACAACAGGTCAACCCCGGTCCCAGGCGGCAGAGAAAAAATTTCTAAGTCCGGCAGGGACAACAGGTCAACCCCGGTCCCAGGCGGGAGAGAAAAATTTTCTAAGTCCGGCAGGGACAACAGGTCAACCCCGGTCCCAGGCGGGAGAGAAAAATTTTCTAAGTCCGGCAGGGACAACAGGTCAACCCCGGTCCCAGGCGGCAGAGAAAAATTTTCTAAGTCCGGCAGGGACAACAGGTCAACCCCGGTCCCAGGCGGCAGAGAAAAATTTTCTAAGTCCGGCAGGGACAACAGGTCAACCCCGGTCCCAGGCGGCAGAGAAAAATTTTCTAAGTCCGGCAGGGACAACAGGTCAACCCCGGTCCCAGGCTGGAGAGAAAAAATTTCTAAGTCCGGCAGGGACAACAGGTCAACCCCGGTCCCAGGCGGGAGAGAAAAAATTTCTAAGTCCGGCAGGGACAACAGGTCAACCCCGGTCCCAGGCGGGAGAGAAAAAATTTCTAAGTCCGGCAGGGACAACAGGTCAACCCCGGTCCCGGGCTGGAGAGAAAAATTTTCTAAGTCCGGCAGGGACAACAGGTCAACCCCGGCCGCTTTAGCGGAGGTTGACCTGGTGTCCGATTCGGTCCCCGGACACCAGGTCAACCTCTGGCGCTTTCAGCGAGGTTGACCTGGTGGCCGGCTGAGCTCTGGAAGTCCGAATGGGGTTGAATTTGACCCGTGCAGCCGACCTAGAGTTCCAGGCGGTCGGCCGCTTTTGTGAGTCGTTCCCGCCTGTTGCCGCTGGGGGACTTTTCACGTATAAGGTTACGACAGGTACCGGGAGAATAGTAAGAGAAGGCTTGTCTGGCTCCAGCCTTTAGAGACGTACACGTGAGAGAGACCGACCGTCGTGTGAAGGCCCTTCCCGGGGACTCGGACGAGGGACCCGGGCGGACGTCTGCGGGGACGTCTGCGGCGGTTCGGGGTGTCGTCTCGGGCCCGATCCTCCGGAGAGGGGGCTCTCGAGGGAGGCTCGGCGCACGTCCGCGGGGACGGCCGCCGGGAGCGAGGCCCCGCTCCTCCTTCCGATCGATGGGGCGCTCGCGGACGAGACGGAGAGGGCCCTTCGCGGG
>NW_027439075.1:177500-182500 GCF_033958435.1 Carettochelys insculpta
CGGTCCCCCTCCACCGGGCTTAATAGTCCACAACCGGGACCCAGGGCCTTCCCCGCTCTCAACAACCTCCACCCACGGTCCCCCAAGACGCACGTTCCAAGCCTTAACCCTCAGACCATCCACCCCCCGGGGGGGACCCCACACCCACCTGACCCCAACTCACTCCCACCAAAAACACCACCACCGCCACCGCCTCAACGGCCTGCCCAACCCAGCACTCCCACACACACACCTGCCCCACCAACGCTCCACACACGCTTTCTTCCCTCTCCCCGACCCGACCCAAGCCATCGCACCGCACCGGGTGAGGGCCTTAGCTTCCTCGCCCGCCCCCCCGCCCCCGACACGCAGGCAGGCAGAGGGAAAGGCCTCAGCGCCCCCCAGGACCGTCGCGCCGCCTTGGCCTCACGGCTTCCCTGCTCCCGCACGGCAGACACACGCCCCGCTCTACCCCCGCTGGGGCCAAAAGCTGCCTACGGCACCTGGGATTCCCAGGCGGTCACCCATCCAGGTACTAGCCAGGCCCGGGACGGTTTACCTTCCGAGATCGGACGAGATCGGGGGCATTCGGTCCGGTATGGCCGTAGGCCCCCGCCTCCCCGGGCTTTAGCGTCAGCAGCCTGGCCTCAGTCAGCCGGGCCCAAACAATTAACCCGGAGGCCGGGCCGAGGGAAAACTTCCTCCGAGCCGGCCCAAGGGGAAGGGAGGACGAGGACGCCGGGCCCGGGAGGTGACAGGACGTGCACGTCAGACCCGGGAAGCTGTGCGCCCCGAGGTTAACCCCCGGGCCGGGGCGGGGAGAGAAAAATGTTCTAAGTCCGGTAGGGACAGCAGGTCAACCCCGGTCCGAGGCGGGGAGAGAAATTTTCCAAGTCCGGCAGGGACAGCAGGTCAACCCCGGCCGCCGTAGCAGAGGTTGACCTGGTGTCCGATTCGCTCCCCGGGCACCAGGTCAACCTCGGGCGCTTTAGCGGAGGTTGACCTGGTGTCCGATTCGCTCCCCGGGCACCAGGTAAACCGTGGCCGCTTTCAGCGGAGGTTGACCTGGTGGCCGATCCCCTCCTCGGGCTCCAAGTCCGGCAGGGACAACAGGTCAACCCCGGTTCCGGGCGGGGAGAGAAAAATTTTCTAAGTCCGGCAGGGACAGCAGGTCAACCCCGGCCGCCGTAGCAGAGGTTGACCTGGTGTCCGATTCGCTCCCCGGGCACCAGGTCAACCTCGGGCGCTTTAGCAGAGGTTGACCTGGTGTCAGATTCGCTCCCCGGGCACCAGGTCAACCTCGGGCGCTTTAGCAGAGGTTGACCTGGTGTCCGATTCGGTCCCCGGGCACCAGGTAAACCGTGGCCGCTTTCAGCGGAGGTTGACCTGGTGGCCGATCCCCTCCTGGGGCTCCAAGTCCGGCAGGGACAGCAGGTCAACCCCGGTCCCAGGCGGGGAGAGAAAAAATTTCTAAGTCCTTCAGGGACAACAGGTCAACCCCGGTTCCGGGCGGGGAGAGAAAAATTTTCTAAGTCCGGCAGGGACAACAGGTCAACCCCGGTTCCGGGCGGGGAGAGAAAAATTTTCTAAGTCCGGCAGGGACAGCAGGTCAACCCCGGCCGCTTCAGCGGAGGTTGACCTGGTGTCCGATTCGGTCCCCGGGCACCAGGTAAACCGTGGCCGCTTTCAGCGGAGGTTGACCTGGTGGCCGATCCCCTCCTCGGGCTCCAAGTCCGGCAGGGACAGCAGGTCAACCCCGGCCGCTTTAGCAGAGGTTGACCTGGTGTCCGATTCGCTCCCCGGGCACCAGGTAAACCGTGGCCGCTTTCAGCGGAGGTTGACCTGGTGGCCGATCCCCTCCTCGGGCTCCAAGTCCGGCAGGGACAGCAGGTCAACCCCGGCCGCTTTAGCAGAGGTTGACCTGGTGTCCGATTCGCTCCCCGGGCACCAGGTAAACCGTGGCCGCTTTCAGCGGAGGTTGACCTGGTGGCCGATCCCCTCCTCGGGCTCCAAGTCCGGCAGGGACAACAGGTCAACCCCGGTCCCAGGCGGGAGAGAAAAATTTTCTAAGTCCGGCAGGGACAACAGGTCAACCCCGGTCCCAGGCTGGAGAGAAAAATTTTCTAAGTCCGGCAGGGAGAACAGGTCAACCCCGGTCCCAGGCGGCAGAGAAAAATTTTCTAAGTCCGGCAGGGACAGCAGGTCAACCCCGGTCCCAGGCTGGAGAGAAAAATTTTCTAAGTCCGGCAGGGACAGCAGGTCAACCCCGGCCGCTTTAGCAGAGGTTGACCTGGTGTCCGATTCGCTCCCCGGGCACCAGGTCAACCTCTGGCGCTTTAGCAGAGGTTGACCTGGTGTCAGATTCGCTCCCCGGGCACCAGGTCAACCTCGGTCGCTTTAGCAGAGGTTGACCTGGTGTCCGATTCGCTCCCCGGGCACCAGGTAAACCGTGGCCGCTTTCAGCGGAGGTTGACCTGGTGGCCGATTCCCTCCTCGGGCTCCAAGTCCGGCAGGGACAGCAGGTCAACCCCGGTCCCAGGCGGGGAGAGAAAAAATTTCTAAGTCCGGCAGGGACAACAGGTCAACCCCGGTCCCAGGCTGGAGAGAAAAATTTTCCAAGTCCGGCAGGGACAGCAGGTCAACCCCGGCCGCTTCAGCTGAGGTTGACCTGGTGTCCGATTCGCTCCCCGGGCACCAGGTAAACCGTGGCCGCTTTCAGCGGAGGTTTACCTGGTGGCCGATCCCCTCCTCGGGCTCCAAGTCCGGCAGGGACAACAGGTCAACCCCGGTCCCAGGCGGGAGAGAAAAATTTTCTAAGTCCGGCAGGGACAACAGGTCAACCCCGGTCCCAGGCTGGAGAGAAAAATTTTCTAAGTCCGGCAGGGACAGCAGGTCAACCCCGGCCGCTTTAGCAGAGGTTGACCTGGTGTCCGATTCGCTCCCCGGGCACCAGGTCAACCTCTGGCGCTTTAGCAGAGGTTGACCTGGTGTCAGATTCGCTCCCCGGGCACCAGGTCAACCTCGGTCGCTTTAGCAGAGGTTGACCTGGTGTCCGATTCGCTCCCCGGGCACCAGGTAAACCGTGGCCGCTTTCAGCGGAGGTTGACCTGGTGGCCGATTCCCTCCTCGGGCTCCAAGTCCGGCAGGGACAGCAGGTCAACCCCGGTCCCAGGCGGGGAGAGAAAAAATTTCTAAGTCCGGCAGGGACAACAGGTCAACCCCGGTCCCAGGCTGGAGAGAAAAATTTTCCAAGTCCGGCAGGGACAGCAGGTCAACCCCGGTCCCAGGCGGGAGAGAAAAATTTTCTAAGTCCGGCAGGGACAACAGGTCAACCCCGGTCCCAGGCGGCAGAGAAAAAATTTCTAAGTCCGGCAGGGACAACAGGTCAACCCCGGTCCCAGGCGGGAGAGAAAAATTTTCTAAGTCCGGCAGGGACAACAGGTCAACCCCGGTCCCAGGCGGCAGAGAAAAAATTTCTAAGTCCGGCAGGGACAACAGGTCAACCCCGGTACCGGGCGGGAGAGAAAAAATTTCTAAGTCCGGCAGGGACAACAGGTCAACCCCGGTCCCAGGCTGGAGAGAAAAAATTTCTAAGTCCGGCAGGGACAACAGGTCAACCCCGGTCCCAGGCGGCAGAGAAAAAATTTCTAAGTCCGGCAGGGACAACAGGTCAACCCCGGTCCCAGGCGGGAGAGAAAAATTTTCTAAGTCCGGCAGGGACAACAGGTCAACCCCGGTCCCAGGCGGGAGAGAAAAATTTTCTAAGTCCGGCAGGGACAACAGGTCAACCCCGGTCCCAGGCGGCAGAGAAAAATTTTCTAAGTCCGGCAGGGACAACAGGTCAACCCCGGTCCCAGGCGGCAGAGAAAAATTTTCTAAGTCCGGCAGGGACAACAGGTCAACCCCGGTCCCAGGCTGGAGAGAAAAAATTTCTAAGTCCGGCAGGGACAGCAGGTCAACCCCGGCCGCTTTAGCAGAGGTTGACCTGGTGTCCGATTCGCTCCCCGGGCACCAGGTCAACCTCTGGCGCTTTAGCAGAGGTTGACCTGGTGTCAGATTCGCTCCCCGGGCACCAGGTCAACCTCGGTCGCTTTAGCAGAGGTTGACCTGGTGTCCGATTCGCTCCCCGGGCACCAGGTAAACCGTGGCCGCTTTCAGCGGAGGTTGACCTGGTGGCCGATTCCCTCCTCGGGCTCCAAGTCCGGCAGGGACAGCAGGTCAACCCCGGTCCCAGGCGGGGAGAGAAAAAATTTCTAAGTCCGGCAGGGACAACAGGTCAACCCCGGTCCCAGGCTGGAGAGAAAAATTTTCCAAGTCCGGCAGGGACAGCAGGTCAACCCCGGCCGCTTCAGCTGAGGTTGACCTGGTGTCCGATTCGCTCCCCGGGCACCAGGTAAACCGTGGCCGCTTTCAGCGGAGGTTTACCTGGTGGCCGATCCCCTCCTCGGGCTCCAAGTCCGGCAGGGACAACAGGTCAACCCCGGTCCCAGGCGGGAGAGAAAAATTTTCTAAGTCCGGCAGGGACAACAGGTCAACCCCGGTCCCAGGCTGGAGAGAAAAATTTTCTAAGTCCGGCAGGGACAGCAGGTCAACCCCGGCCGCTTTAGCAGAGGTTGACCTGGTGTCCGATTCGCTCCCCGGGCACCAGGTCAACCTCTGGCGCTTTAGCAGAGGTTGACCTGGTGTCAGATTCGCTCCCCGGGCACCAGGTCAACCTCGGTCGCTTTAGCAGAGGTTGACCTGGTGTCCGATTCGCTCCCCGGGCACCAGGTAAACCGTGGCCGCTTTCAGCGGAGGTTGACCTGGTGGCCGATTCCCTCCTAGGGCTCCAAGTCCGGCAGGGACAGCAGGTCAACCCCGGTCCCAGGCGGGGAGAGAAAAAATTTCTAAGTCCGGCAGGGACAACAGGTCAACCCCGGTCCCAGGCTGGAGAGAAAAATTTTCCAAGTCCGGCAGGGACAGCAGGTCAACCCCGGTCCCAGGCGGGAGAGAAAAATTTTCTAAGTCCGGCAGGGACAACA
>NW_027439075.1:195000-202500 GCF_033958435.1 Carettochelys insculpta
GGGCACCAGGTCAACCTCCGCTGCTTTAAGCGGGGGTTGACCTGGTGTCCGATTCCCTCCCCGGGCACCAGGTCAACCTCAGCTGCTTTCAGCGGGGGTTGACCTGGTGGCCGATTCCCTCCCCGGGCACCAGGTCAACCTCCGCTTCTTTCAGCGGGGGTTGACCTGGTGGCCGATTCGGTCCCCGGGCACCAGGTCAACCTCCGCTGCTTTCAGCGGGGGTTGACCTGGTGGCCGATTCGGTCCCCGGGCACCAGGTCAACCTCCGCTGCTTTCAGCGGGGGTTGACCTGGTGGCCGATTCGCTCCCCGGGCACCAGGTCAACCTCCGCTGCTTTCAGCGGGGGTTGACCTGGTGGCCGATTCGCTCCCCGGGCACCAGGTCAACCTCCGCTGCTTTCAGCGGGGGTTGACCTGGTGGCCGATTCCCTCCCCGGGCACCAGGTCAACCTCCGCTGCTTTCAGCGGGGGTTGACCTGGTGGCCGATTCGCTCCCCGGGCACCAGGTCAACCTCCGCTGCTTTCAGCGGGGGTTGACCTGGTGGCCGATTCGCTCCCCGGGCACCAGGTCAACCTCCGCTGCTTTCAGCGGGGGTTGACCTGGTGGCCCATTCGCTCCCCGGGCACCAGGTCAACCTCCGCTGCTTTCAGCGGGGGTTGACCTGGTGGCCGATTCCCTCCCCGGGCACCAGGTCAACCTCCGCTGCTTTCAGCGGGGGTTGACCTGGTGGCCGATTCCCTCCCCGGGCACCAGGTCAACCTCCCGTGCTTTCAGCGGGGGTTGACCTGGTGGCCGATTCCCTCCCCGGGCACCAGGTCAACCTCCGCTGCTTTCAGCGGGGGTTGACCTGGTGGCCGATTCGCTCCCCGGGCACCAGGTCAACCTCCGCTGCTTTCAGCGGGGGTTGACCTGGTGGCCCATTCGCTCCCCGGGCACCAGGTCAACCGCACCCTTTTTCGGCCGCCTTCGCCTCCAAATTTTTCCCCCCGTTTCCTTGCCCACTCCTCGGTCACTTCATACGCCCTCCCCCTTACATCCACCGTACGCAACACCTCCACCGGGCTTAATAGTCCACAACCGAGACCCAGGGCCTTCCCCGCTCTCAACAACCTCCACCCACGGTCCCCCTCCACCGGGCTTAATAGTCCACAACCGGGACCCAGGGCCTTCCCCGCTCTCAACAACCTCCACCCACGGTCCCCCTCCACCGGGCTTAATAGTCCACAACCGGGACCCAGGGCCTTCCCCGCTCTCAACAACCTCCACCCACGGTCCCCCTCCACCGGGCTTAATAGTCCACAACCGAGACCCAGGGCCTTCCCCGCTCTCAACAACCTCCACCCACGGTCCCCCTCCACCGGGCTTAATAGTCCACAACCGGGACCCAGGGCCTTCCCCGCTCTCAACAACCTCCACCCACGGTCCCCCAAGACGCACGTTCCAAGCCTTAACCCTCAGACCATCCACCCCCCGGGGGGGACCCCACACCCACCTGACCCCAACTCACTCCCACCAAAAACACCACCACCGCCACCGCCTCAACGGCCTGCCCAACCCAGCACTCCCACACACACACCTGCCCCACCAACGCTCCACACACGCTTTCTTCCCTCTCCCCGACCCGACCCAAGCCATCGCACCGCACCGGGTGAGGGCCTTAGCTTCCTCGCCCGCCCCCCCGCCCCCGACACGCAGGCAGGCAGAGGGAAAGGCCTCAGCGCCCCCCAGGACCGTCGCGCCGCCTTGGCCTCACGGCTTCCCTGCTCCCGCACGGCAGACACACGCCCCGCTCTACCCCCGCTGGGGCCAAAAGCTGCCTACGGCACCTGGGATTCCCAGGCGGTCACCCATCCAGGTACTAGCCAGGCCCGGGACGGTTTACCTTCCGAGATCGGACGAGATCGGGGGCATTCGGTCCGGTATGGCCGTAGGCCCCCGCCTCCCCGGGCTTTAGCGTCAGCAGCCTGGCCTCAGTCAGCCGGGCCCAAACAATTAACCCGGAGGCCGGGCCGAGGGAAAACTTCCTCCGAGCCGGCCCAAGGGGAAGGGAGGACGAGGACGCCGGGCCCGGGAGGTGACAGGACGTGCACGTCAGACCCGGGAAGCTGTGCGCCCCGAGGTTAACCCCCGGGCCGGGGCGGGGAGAGAAAAATGTTCTAAGTCCGGTAGGGACAGCAGGTCAACCCCGGTCCGAGGCGGGGAGAGAAATTTTCCAAGTCCGGCAGGGACAGCAGGTCAACCCCGGCCGCCGTAGCAGAGGTTGACCTGGTGTCCGATTCGCTCCCCGGGCACCAGGTCAACCTCGGGCGCTTTAGCGGAGGTTGACCTGGTGTCCGATTCGCTCCCCGGGCACCAGGTCAACCTCGGGCGCCTTAGCAGAGGTTGACCTGGTGTCCGATTCGCTCCCCGGGCACCAGGTAAACCGTGGCCGCTTTCAGCGGAGGTTGACCTGGTGGCCGATCCCCTCCTCGGGCTCCAAGTCCGGCAGGGACAGCAGGTGAACCCCGGCCGCTTTAGCAGAGGTTGACCTGGTGTCCGATTCGCTCCCCGGGCACCAGGTAAACCGTGGCCGCTTTCAGCGGAGGTTGACCTGGTGGCCGATCCCCTCCTCGGGCTCCAAGTCCGGCAGGGACAGCAGGTCAACCCCGGCCGCTTTAGCAGAGGTTGACCTGGTGTCCGATTCGCTCCCCGGGCACCAGGTAAACCGTGGCCGCTTTCAGCGGAGGTTGACCTGGTGGCCGATCCCCTCCTCGGGCTCCAAGTCCGGCAGGGACAGCAGGTGAACCCCGGCCGCTTTAGCAGAGGTTGACCTGGTGTCCGATTCGCTCCCCGGGCACCAGGTAAACCGTGGCCGCTTTCAGCGGAGGTTGACCTGGTGGCCGATCCCCTCCTCGGGCTCCAAGTCCGGCAGGGACAGCAGGTCAACCCCGGCCGCTTTAGCAGAGGTTGACCTGGTGTCCGATTCGCTCCCCGGGCACCAGGTAAACCGTGGCCGCTTTCAGCGGAGGTTGACCTGGTGGCCGATCCCCTCCTCGGGCTCCAAGTCCGGCAGGGACAACAGGTCAACCCCGGTTCCGGGCGGGGAGAGAAAAATTTTCTAAGTCCGGCAGGGACAGCAGGTCAACCCCGGCCGCCGTAGCAGAGGTTGACCTGGTGTCCGATTCGCTCCCCGGGCACCAGGTCAACCTCGGGCGCCTTAGCAGAGGTTGACCTGGTGTCCGATTCGCTCCCCGGGCACCAGGTAAACCGTGGCCGCTTTCAGCGGAGGTTGACCTGGTGGCCGATCCCCTCCTCGGGCTCCAAGTCCGGCAGGGACAGCAGGTGAACCCCGGCCGCTTTAGCAGAGGTTGACCTGGTGTCCGATTCGCTCCCCGGGCACCAGGTAAACCGTGGCCGCTTTCAGCGGAGGTTGACCTGGTGGCCGATCCCCTCCTCGGGCTCCAAGTCCGGCAGGGACAGCAGGTCAACCCCGGCCGCTTTAGCAGAGGTTGACCTGGTGTCCGATTCGCTCCCCGGGCACCAGGTAAACCGTGGCCGCTTTCAGCGGAGGTTGACCTGGTGGCCGATCCCCTCCTCGGGCTCCAAGTCCGGCAGGGACAACAGGTCAACCCCGGTTCCGGGCGGGGAGAGAAAAATTTTCTAAGTCCGGCAGGGACAGCAGGTCAACCCCGGCCGCCGTAGCAGAGGTTGACCTGGTGTCCGATTCGCTCCCCGGGCACCAGGTCAACCTCGGGCGCTTTAGCAGAGGTTGACCTGGTGTCCGATTCGGTCCCCGGGCACCAGGTAAACCGTGGCCGCTTTCAGCGGAGGTTGACCTGGTGGCCGATCCCCTCCTGGGGCTCCAAGTCCGGCAGGGACAGCAGGTCAACCCCGGTCCCAGGCGGGGAGAGAAAAAATTTCTAAGTCCTTCAGGGACAACAGGTCAACCCCGGTTCCGAGCGGGAGAGAAAAATTTTCCAAGTCCGGCAGGGACAACAGGTCAACCCCGGTTCCGGGCGGGGAGAGAAAAATTTTCAAAGTCCGGCAGGGACAGCAGGTCAACCCCGGCCGCTTCAGCGGAGGTTGACCTGGTGTCCGATTCGGTCCCCGGGCACCAGGTAAACCGTGGCCGCTTTCAGCGGAGGTTGACCTGGTGGCCGATCCCCTCCTCGGGCTCCAAGTCCGGCACGGACAGCAGGTCAACCCCGGCCGCTTTAGCAGAGGTTGACCTGGTGTCCGATTCGCTCCCCGGGCACCAGGTAAACCGTGGCCGCTTTCAGCGGAGGTTGACCTGGTGGCCGATCCCCTCCTCGGGCTCCAAGTCCGGCAGGGACAGCAGGTCAACCCCGGCCGCTTCAGCTGAGGTTGACCTGGTGTCCGATTCGCTCCCCGGGCACCAGGTAAACCGTGGCCGCTTTCAGCGGAGGTTGACCTGGTGGCCGATCCCCTCCTGGGGCTCCAAGTCCGGCAGGGACAACAGGTCAACCCCGGTCCCAGGCGGGAGAGAAAAATTTTCTAAGTCCGGCAGGGACAACAGGTCAACCCCGGTTCCGAGCGGGAGAGAAAAATTTTCTAAGTCCGGCAGGGACAACAGGTCAACCCCGGTCCCAGGCGGCAGAGAAAAATTTTCTAAGTCCGGCAGGGACAACAGGTCAACCCCGGTCCCAGGCGGGAGAGAAAAAATTTCTAAGTCCGGCAGGGACAACAGGTCAACCCCGGTCCCAGGCTGGAGAGAAAAATTTTCTAAGTCCGGCAGGGACAGCAGGTCAACCCCGGCCGCTTTAGCAGAGGTTGACCTGGTGTCCGATTCGCTCCCCGGGCACCAGGTCAACCTCTGGCGCTTTAGCAGAGGTTGACCTGGTGTCAGATTCGCTCCCCGGGCACCAGGTCAACCTCGGTCGCTTTAGCAGAGGTTGACCTGGTGTCCGATTCGCTCCCCGGGCACCAGGTAAACCGTGGCCGCTTTCAGCGGAGGTTGACCTGGTGGCCGATCCCCTCCTGGGGCTCCAAGTCCGGCAGGGACAACAGGTCAACCCCGGTCCCAGGCGGGGAGAGAAAAAATTTCTAAGTCCGGCAGGGACAACAGGTCAACCCCGGTCCCAGGCGGGGAGAGAAAAAATTTCTAAGTCCGGCAGGGACAACAGGTCAACCCCGGTCCCAGGCTGGAGAGAAAAATTTTCCAAGTCCGGCAGGGACAGCAGGTCAACCCCGGCCGCTTCAGCTGAGGTTGACCTGGTGTCCGATTCGCTCCCCGGGCACCAGGTAAACCGTGGCCGCTTTCAGCGGAGGTTTACCTGGTGGCCGATCCCCTCCTCGGGCTCCAAGTCCGGCAGGGACAACAGGTCAACCCCGGTCCCAGGCGGGAGAGAAAAATTTTCTAAGTCCGGCAGGGACAACAGGTCAACCCCGGTTCCGAGCGGGAGAGAAAAATTTTCTAAGTCCGGCAGGGACAACAGGTCAACCCCGGTCCCAGGCGGCAGAGAAAAAATTTCTAAGTCCGGCAGGGACAACAGGTCAACCACGGTACCGGGCGGGAGAGAAAAAATTTCTAAGTCCGGCAGGGACAACAGGTCAACCCCGGTCCCAGGCTGGAGAGAAAAAATTTCTAAGTCCGGCAGGGACAACAGGTCAACCCCGGTCCCAGGCGGCAGAGAAAAAATTTCTAAGTCCGGCAGGGACAACAGGTCAACCCCGGTCCCAGGCGGGAGAGAAAAATTTTCTAAGTCCGGCAGGGACAACAGGTCAACCCCGGTCCCAGGCGGCAGAGAAAAAATTTCTAAGTCCGGCAGGGACAACAGGTCAACCCCGGTCCCAGGCGGGAGAGAAAAATTTTCTAAGTCCGGCAGGGACAACAGGTCAACCCCGGTCCCAGGCGGCAGAGAAAAAATTTCTAAGTCCGGCAGGGACAACAGGTCAACCCCGGTACCGGGCGGGAGAGAAAAAATTTCTAAGTCCGGCAGGGACAACAGGTCAACCCCGGTCCCAGGCTGGAGAGAAAAAATTTCTAAGTCCGGCAGGGACAACAGGTCAACCCCGGTCCCAGGCGGCAGAGAAAAAATTTCTAAGTCCGGCAGGGACAACAGGTCAACCCCGGTCCCAGGCGGCAGAGAAAAAATTTCTAAGTCCGGCAGGGACAACAGGTCAACCCCGGTCCCAGGCGGCAGAGAAAAAATTTCTAAGTCCGGCAGGGACAACAGGTCAACCCCGGTCCCAGGCGGGAGAGAAAAATTTTCTAAGTCCGGCAGGGACAACAGGTCAACCCCGGTCCCAGGCGGGAGAGAAAAATTTTCTAAGTCCGGCAGGGACAACAGGTCAACCCCGGTCCCAGGCGGCAGAGAAAAATTTTCTAAGTCCGGCAGGGACAACAGGTCAACCCCGGTCCCAGGCGGCAGAGAAAAAATTTCTAAGTCCGGCAGGGACAACAGGTCAACCCCGGTCCCAGGCTGGAGAGAAAAAATTTCTAAGTCCGGCAGGGACAACAGGTCAACCCCGGTCCCAGGCGGGAGAGAAAAAATTTCTAAGTCCGGCAGGGACAACAGGTCAACCCCGGTCCCGGGCTGGAGAGAAAAATTTTCTAAGTCCGGCAGGGACAACAGGTCAACCCCGGTCCCAGGCTGGAGAGAAAAAATTTCTAAGTCCGGCAGGGACAACAGGTCAACCCCGGTCCCAGGCGGCAGAGAAAAAATTTCTAAGTCCGGCAGGGACAACAGGTCAACCCCGGTCCCAGGCGGGAGAGAAAAATTTTCTAAGTCCGGCAGGGACAACAGGTCAACCCCGGTCCCAGGCGGCAGAGAAAAAATTTCTAAGTCCGGCAGGGACAACAGGTCAACCCCGGTACCGGGCGGGAGAGAAAAAATTTCTAAGTCCGGCAGGGACAACAGGTCAACCCCGGTCCCAGGCGGCAGAGAAAAAATTTCTAAGTCCGGCAGGGACAACAGGTCAACCCCGGTCCCAGGCTGGAGAGAAAAATTTTCTAAGTCCGGCAGGGAGAACAGGTCAACCCCGGTCCCAGGCGGCAGAGAAAAATTTTCTAAGTCCGGCAGGGACAGCAGGTCAACCCCGGTCCCAGGCTGGAGAGAAAAATTTTCTAAGTCCGGCAGGGACAGCAGGTCAACCCCGGCCGCTTTAGCAGAGGTTGACCTGGTGTCCGATTCGCTCCCCGGGCACCAGGTCAACCTCTGGCGCTTTAGCAGAGGTTGACCTGGTGTCAGATTCGCTCCCCGGGCACCAGGTCAACCTCGGTCGCTTTAGCAGAGGTTGACCTGGTGTCCGATTCGCTCCCCGGGCACCAGGTAAACCGTGGCCGCTTTCAGCGGAGGTTGACCTGGTGGCCGATTCCCTCCTCGGGCTCCAAGTCCGGCAGGGACAGCAGGTCAACCCCGGTCCCAGGCGGGGAGAGAAAAAATTTCTAAGTCCGGCAGGGACAACAGGTCAACCCCGGTCCCAGGCTGGAGAGAAAAATTTTCCAAGTCCGGCAGGGACAGCAGGTCAACCCCGGCCGCTTCAGCTGAGGTTGACCTG
>NW_027439075.1:215000-225000 GCF_033958435.1 Carettochelys insculpta
GGCCGCCGGTGGAGGCGGGCAGGGTGACCCTCGCGGGAGGGTCCGGCCGCCTCCTTTCCTCTCCCCCCCGGGAACCGGGTTGACCTGGTGTCCGTTCCCAAAAGCGGGGTCCGGGTGGCCGGCCCTCTTCGCTGGGACGGCGTGCCGGGTGACCCTCGCGGGAGGGTCCGGCCGCCGGTGGAGGCGGGCAGGGTGACCCTCGCGGGAGGGTCCGGCCGCCGGTGGAGGCGGGCAGGGTGACCCTCGCGGGAGGGTCCGGCCGCCTCCTTTCCTCTCCCCCCCGGGAACTGGGTTGACCTGGTGTCCGTTCCCAAAAGCGGGGTCCGGGTGGCCGGCCCTCTTCGCTGGGACGGCGTGCCGGGTGACCCTCGCGGGAGGGTCCGGCGGGCAGGGTGACCCTCGCGGGAGGGTCCGGCCGCCGGTGGAGGCGGGCAGGGTGACCCTCGCGGGAGGGTCCGGCCGCCTCCTTTCCTCTCCCCCCCGGGAACCGGGTTGACCTGTTGACCTGGTGGCCGATTCCCTCCCCGGGCACCAGGTCAACCTCCGCTGCTTTCAGCGGGGGTTGACCTGGTGGCCGATTCCCTCCCCGGGCACCAGGTCAACCTCCGCTGCTTTCAGCGGGGGTTGACCTGGTGTCCGATTCGCTCCCCGGGCACCAGGTCAACCTCCGCTGCTTTAAGCGGGGGTTGACCTGGTGTCCGATTCCCTCCCCGGGCACCAGGTCAACCTCAGCTGCTTTCAGCGGGGGTTGACCTGGTGGCCGATTCCCTCCCCGGGCACCAGGTCAACCTCCGCTTCTTTCAGCGGGGGTTGACCTGGTGGCCGATTCGGTCCCCGGGCACCAGGTCAACCTCCGCTGCTTTCAGCGGGGGTTGACCTGGTGGCCGATTCGGTCCCCGGGCACCAGGTCAACCTCCGCTGCTTTCAGCGGGGGTTGACCTGGTGGCCGATTCGCTCCCCGGGCACCAGGTCAACCTCCGCTGCTTTCAGCGGGGGTTGACCTGGTGGCCGATTCGCTCCCCGGGCACCAGGTCAACCTCCGCTGCTTTCAGCGGGGGTTGACCTGGTGGCCGATTCCCTCCCCGGGCACCAGGTCAACCTCCGCTACTTTCAGCGGGGGTTGACCTGGTGGCCGATTCGCTCCCCGGGCACCAGGTCAACCTCCGCTGCTTTCAGCGGGGGTTGACCTGGTGGCCGATTCGCTCCCCGGGCACCAGGTCAACATCCGCTGCTTTCAGCGGGGGTTGACCTGGTGGCCCATTCGCTCCCCGGGCACCAGGTCAACCTCCGCTGCTTTCAGCGGGGGTTGACCTGGTGGCCGATTCCCTCCCCGGGCACCAGGTCAACCTCCGCTGCTTTCAGCGGGGGTTGACCTGGTGGCCGATTCCCTCCCCGGGCACCAGGTCAACCTCCCGTGCTTTCAGCGGGGGTTGACCTGGTGGCCGATTCCCTCCCCGGGCACCAGGTCAACCTCCGCTGCTTTCAGCGGGGGTTGACCTGGTGGCCGATTCGCTCCCCGGGCACCAGGTCAACCTCCGCTGCTTTCAGCGGGGGTTGACCTGGTGGCCCATTCGCTCCCCGGGCACCAGGTCAACCGCACCCTTTTTCGGCCGCCTTCGCCTCCAAATTTTTCCCCCCGTTTCCTTGCCCACTCCTCGGTCACTTCATACGCCCTCCCCCTTACATCCACCGTACGCAACACCTCCACCGGGCTTAATAGTCCACAACCGAGACCCAGGGCCTTCCCCGCTCTCAACAACCTCCACCCACGGTCCCCCTCCACCGGGCTTAATAGTCCACAACCGGGACCCAGGGCCTTCCCCGCTCTCAACAACCTCCACCCACGGTCCCCCTCCACCGGGCTTAATAGTCCACAACCGGGACCCAGGGCCTTCCCCGCTCTCAACAACCTCCACCCACGGTCCCCCTCCACCGGGCTTAATAGTCCACAACCGAGACCCAGGGCCTTCCCCGCTCTCAACAACCTCCACCCACGGTCCCCCTCCACCGGGCTTAATAGTCCACAACCGGGACCCAGGGCCTTCCCCGCTCTCAACAACCTCCACCCACGGTCCCCCAAGACGCACGTTCCAAGCCTTAACCCTCAGACCATCCACCCCCCGGGGGGGACCCCACACCCACCTGACCCCAACTCACTCCCACCAAAAACACCACCACCGCCACCGCCTCAACGGCCTGCCCAACCCAGCACTCCCACACACACACCTGCCCCACCAACGCTCCACACACGCTTTCTTCCCTCTCCCCGACCCGACCCAAGCCATCGCACCGCACCGGGTGAGGGCCTTAGCTTCCTCGCCCGCCCCCCCGCCCCCGACACGCAGGCAGGCAGAGGGAAAGGCCTCAGCGCCCCCCAGGACCGTCGCGCCGCCTTGGCCTCACGGCTTCCCTGCTCCCGCACGGCAGACACACGCCCCGCTCTACCCCCGCTGGGGCCAAAAGCTGCCTACGGCACCTGGGATTCCCAGGCGGTCACCCATCCAGGTACTAGCCAGGCCCGGGACGGTTTACCTTCCGAGATCGGACGAGATCGGGGGCATTCGGTCCGGTATGGCCGTAGGCCCCCGCCTCCCCGGGCTTTAGCGTCAGCAGCCTGGCCTCAGTCAGCCGGGCCCAAACAATTAACCCGGAGGCCGGGCCGAGGGAAAACTTCCTCCGAGCCGGCCCAAGGGGAAGGGAGGACGAGGACGCCGGGCCCGGGAGGTGACAGGACGTGCACGTCAGACCCGGGAAGCTGTGCGCCCCGAGGTTAACCCCCGGGCCGGGGCGGGGAGAGAAAAATGTTCTAAGTCCGGTAGGGACAGCAGGTCAACCCCGGTCCGAGGCGGGGAGAGAAATTTTCCAAGTCCGGCAGGGACAGCAGGTCAACCCCGGCCGCCGTAGCAGAGGTTGACCTGGTGTCCGATTCGCTCCCCGGGCACCAGGTCAACCTCGGGCGCTTTAGCGGAGGTTGACCTGGTGTCCGATTCGCTCCCCGGGCACCAGGTCAACCTCGGGCGCCTTAGCAGAGGTTGACCTGGTGTCCGATTCGCTCCCCGGGCACCAGGTAAACCGTGGCCGCTTTCAGCGGAGGTTGACCTGGTGGCCGATCCCCTCCTCGGGCTCCAAGTCCGGCAGGGACAGCAGGTGAACCCCGGCCGCTTTAGCAGAGGTTGACCTGGTGTCCGATTCGCTCCCCGGGCACCAGGTAAACCGTGGCCGCTTTCAGCGGAGGTTGACCTGGTGGCCGATCCCCTCCTCGGGCTCCAAGTCCGGCAGGGACAGCAGGTCAACCCCGGCCGCTTTAGCAGAGGTTGACCTGGTGTCCGATTCGCTCCCCGGGCACCAGGTAAACCGTGGCCGCTTTCAGCGGAGGTTGACCTGGTGGCCGATCCCCTCCTCGGGCTCCAAGTCCGGCAGGGACAGCAGGTGAACCCCGGCCGCTTTAGCAGAGGTTGACCTGGTGTCCGATTCGCTCCCCGGGCACCAGGTAAACCGTGGCCGCTTTCAGCGGAGGTTGACCTGGTGGCCGATCCCCTCCTCGGGCTCCAAGTCCGGCAGGGACAGCAGGTCAACCCCGGCCGCTTTAGCAGAGGTTGACCTGGTGTCCGATTCGCTCCCCGGGCACCAGGTAAACCGTGGCCGCTTTCAGCGGAGGTTGACCTGGTGGCCGATCCCCTCCTCGGGCTCCAAGTCCGGCAGGGACAACAGGTCAACCCCGGTTCCGGGCGGGGAGAGAAAAATTTTCTAAGTCCGGCAGGGACAGCAGGTCAACCCCGGCCGCCGTAGCAGAGGTTGACCTGGTGTCCGATTCGCTCCCCGGGCACCAGGTCAACCTCGGGCGCCTTAGCAGAGGTTGACCTGGTGTCCGATTCGCTCCCCGGGCACCAGGTAAACCGTGGCCGCTTTCAGCGGAGGTTGACCTGGTGGCCGATCCCCTCCTCGGGCTCCAAGTCCGGCAGGGACAGCAGGTGAACCCCGGCCGCTTTAGCAGAGGTTGACCTGGTGTCCGATTCGCTCCCCGGGCACCAGGTAAACCGTGGCCGCTTTCAGCGGAGGTTGACCTGGTGGCCGATCCCCTCCTCGGGCTCCAAGTCCGGCAGGGACAGCAGGTCAACCCCGGCCGCTTTAGCAGAGGTTGACCTGGTGTCCGATTCGCTCCCCGGGCACCAGGTAAACCGTGGCCGCTTTCAGCGGAGGTTGACCTGGTGGCCGATCCCCTCCTCGGGCTCCAAGTCCGGCAGGGACAGCAGGTGAACCCCGGCCGCTTTAGCAGAGGTTGACCTGGTGTCCGATTCGCTCCCCGGGCACCAGGTAAACCGTGGCCGCTTTCAGCGGAGGTTGACCTGGTGGCCGATCCCCTCCTCGGGCTCCAAGTCCGGCAGGGACAGCAGGTCAACCCCGGCCGCTTTAGCAGAGGTTGACCTGGTGTCCGATTCGCTCCCCGGGCACCAGGTAAACCGTGGCCGCTTTCAGCGGAGGTTGACCTGGTGGCCGATCCCCTCCTCGGGCTCCAAGTCCGGCAGGGACAACAGGTCAACCCCGGTTCCGGGCGGGGAGAGAAAAATTTTCTAAGTCCGGCAGGGACAGCAGGTCAACCCCGGCCGCCGTAGCAGAGGTTGACCTGGTGTCCGATTCGCTCCCCGGGCACCAGGTCAACCTCGGGCGCCTTAGCAGAGGTTGACCTGGTGTCCGATTCGCTCCCCGGGCACCAGGTAAACCGTGGCCGCTTTCAGCGGAGGTTGACCTGGTGGCCGATCCCCTCCTCGGGCTCCAAGTCCGGCAGGGACAGCAGGTGAACCCCGGCCGCTTTAGCAGAGGTTGACCTGGTGTCCGATTCGCTCCCCGGGCACCAGGTAAACCGTGGCCGCTTTCAGCGGAGGTTGACCTGGTGGCCGATCCCCTCCTCGGGCTCCAAGTCCGGCAGGGACAGCAGGTCAACCCCGGCCGCTTTAGCAGAGGTTGACCTGGTGTCCGATTCGCTCCCCGGGCACCAGGTAAACCGTGGCCGCTTTCAGCGGAGGTTGACCTGGTGGCCGATCCCCTCCTCGGGCTCCAAGTCCGGCAGGGACAACAGGTCAACCCCGGTTCCGGGCGGGGAGAGAAAAATTTTCTAAGTCCGGCAGGGACAGCAGGTCAACCCCGGCCGCCGTAGCAGAGGTTGACCTGGTGTCCGATTCGCTCCCCGGGCACCAGGTCAACCTCGGGCGCTTTAGCAGAGGTTGACCTGGTGTCCGATTCGGTCCCCGGGCACCAGGTAAACCGTGGCCGCTTTCAGCGGAGGTTGACCTGGTGGCCGATCCCCTCCTGGGGCTCCAAGTCCGGCAGGGACAGCAGGTCAACCCCGGTCCCAGGCGGGGAGAGAAAAAATTTCTAAGTCCTTCAGGGACAACAGGTCAACCCCGGTTCCGAGCGGGAGAGAAAAATTTTCCAAGTCCGGCAGGGACAACAGGTCAACCCCGGTTCCGGGCGGGGAGAGAAAAATTTTCAAAGTCCGGCAGGGACAGCAGGTCAACCCCGGCCGCTTCAGCGGAGGTTGACCTGGTGTCCGATTCGGTCCCCGGGCACCAGGTAAACCGTGGCCGCTTTCAGCGGAGGTTGACCTGGTGGCCGATCCCCTCCTCGGGCTCCAAGTCCGGCACGGACAGCAGGTCAACCCCGGCCGCTTTAGCAGAGGTTGACCTGGTGTCCGATTCGCTCCCCGGGCACCAGGTAAACCGTGGCCGCTTTCAGCGGAGGTTGACCTGGTGGCCGATCCCCTCCTCGGGCTCCAAGTCCGGCAGGGACAGCAGGTCAACCCCGGCCGCTTCAGCTGAGGTTGACCTGGTGTCCGATTCGCTCCCCGGGCACCAGGTAAACCGTGGCCGCTTTCAGCGGAGGTTGACCTGGTGGCCGATCCCCTCCTGGGGCTCCAAGTCCGGCAGGGACAACAGGTCAACCCCGGTCCCAGGCGGGAGAGAAAAATTTTCTAAGTCCGGCAGGGACAACAGGTCAACCCCGGTTCCGAGCGGGAGAGAAAAATTTTCTAAGTCCGGCAGGGACAACAGGTCAACCCCGGTCCCAGGCGGCAGAGAAAAATTTTCTAAGTCCGGCAGGGACAACAGGTCAACCCCGGTCCCAGGCGGGAGAGAAAAAATTTCTAAGTCCGGCAGGGACAACAGGTCAACCCCGGTCCCAGGCTGGAGAGAAAAATTTTCTAAGTCCGGCAGGGACAGCAGGTCAACCCCGGCCGCTTTAGCAGAGGTTGACCTGGTGTCCGATTCGCTCCCCGGGCACCAGGTCAACCTCTGGCGCTTTAGCAGAGGTTGACCTGGTGTCAGATTCGCTCCCCGGGCACCAGGTCAACCTCGGTCGCTTTAGCAGAGGTTGACCTGGTGTCCGATTCGCTCCCCGGGCACCAGGTAAACCGTGGCCGCTTTCAGCGGAGGTTGACCTGGTGGCCGATCCCCTCCTGGGGCTCCAAGTCCGGCAGGGACAACAGGTCAACCCCGGTCCCAGGCGGGGAGAGAAAAAATTTCTAAGTCCGGCAGGGACAACAGGTCAACCCCGGTCCCAGGCGGGGAGAGAAAAAATTTCTAAGTCCGGCAGGGACAACAGGTCAACCCCGGTCCCAGGCTGGAGAGAAAAATTTTCCAAGTCCGGCAGGGACAGCAGGTCAACCCCGGCCGCTTCAGCTGAGGTTGACCTGGTGTCCGATTCGCTCCCCGGGCACCAGGTAAACCGTGGCCGCTTTCAGCGGAGGTTTACCTGGTGGCCGATCCCCTCCTCGGGCTCCAAGTCCGGCAGGGACAACAGGTCAACCCCGGTCCCAGGCGGGAGAGAAAAATTTTCTAAGTCCGGCAGGGACAACAGGTCAACCCCGGTTCCGAGCGGGAGAGAAAAATTTTCTAAGTCCGGCAGGGACAACAGGTCAACCCCGGTCCCAGGCGGCAGAGAAAAAATTTCTAAGTCCGGCAGGGACAACAGGTCAACCACGGTACCGGGCGGGAGAGAAAAAATTTCTAAGTCCGGCAGGGACAACAGGTCAACCCCGGTCCCAGGCTGGAGAGAAAAAATTTCTAAGTCCGGCAGGGACAACAGGTCAACCCCGGTCCCAGGCGGCAGAGAAAAAATTTCTAAGTCCGGCAGGGACAACAGGTCAACCCCGGTCCCAGGCGGGAGAGAAAAATTTTCTAAGTCCGGCAGGGACAACAGGTCAACCCCGGTCCCAGGCGGCAGAGAAAAAATTTCTAAGTCCGGCAGGGACAACAGGTCAACCCCGGTCCCAGGCGGGAGAGAAAAATTTTCTAAGTCCGGCAGGGACAACAGGTCAACCCCGGTCCCAGGCGGCAGAGAAAAAATTTCTAAGTCCGGCAGGGACAACAGGTCAACCCCGGTACCGGGCGGGAGAGAAAAAATTTCTAAGTCCGGCAGGGACAACAGGTCAACCCCGGTCCCAGGCTGGAGAGAAAAAATTTCTAAGTCCGGCAGGGACAACAGGTCAACCCCGGTCCCAGGCGGCAGAGAAAAAATTTCTAAGTCCGGCAGGGACAACAGGTCAACCCCGGTCCCAGGCGGCAGAGAAAAAATTTCTAAGTCCGGCAGGGACAACAGGTCAACCCCGGTCCCAGGCGGCAGAGAAAAAATTTCTAAGTCCGGCAGGGACAACAGGTCAACCCCGGTCCCAGGCGGGAGAGAAAAATTTTCTAAGTCCGGCAGGGACAACAGGTCAACCCCGGTCCCAGGCGGGAGAGAAAAATTTTCTAAGTCCGGCAGGGACAACAGGTCAACCCCGGTCCCAGGCGGCAGAGAAAAATTTTCTAAGTCCGGCAGGGACAACAGGTCAACCCCGGTCCCAGGCGGCAGAGAAAAAATTTCTAAGTCCGGCAGGGACAACAGGTCAACCCCGGTCCCAGGCTGGAGAGAAAAAATTTCTAAGTCCGGCAGGGACAACAGGTCAACCCCGGTCCCAGGCGGGAGAGAAAAAATTTCTAAGTCCGGCAGGGACAACAGGTCAACCCCGGTCCCGGGCTGGAGAGAAAAATTTTCTAAGTCCGGCAGGGACAACAGGTCAACCCCGGTCCCAGGCTGGAGAGAAAAAATTTCTAAGTCCGGCAGGGACAACAGGTCAACCCCGGTCCCAGGCGGCAGAGAAAAAATTTCTAAGTCCGGCAGGGACAACAGGTCAACCCCGGTCCCAGGCGGGAGAGAAAAATTTTCTAAGTCCGGCAGGGACAACAGGTCAACCCCGGTCCCAGGCGGCAGAGAAAAAATTTCTAAGTCCGGCAGGGACAACAGGTCAACCCCGGTACCGGGCGGGAGAGAAAAAATTTCTAAGTCCGGCAGGGACAACAGGTCAACCCCGGTCCCAGGCGGCAGAGAAAAAATTTCTAAGTCCGGCAGGGACAACAGGTCAACCCCGGTCCCAGGCTGGAGAGAAAAATTTTCTAAGTCCGGCAGGGAGAACAGGTCAACCCCGGTCCCAGGCGGCAGAGAAAAATTTTCTAAGTCCGGCAGGGACAGCAGGTCAACCCCGGTCCCAGGCTGGAGAGAAAAATTTTCTAAGTCCGGCAGGGACAGCAGGTCAACCCCGGCCGCTTTAGCAGAGGTTGACCTGGTGTCCGATTCGCTCCCCGGGCACCAGGTCAACCTCTGGCGCTTTAGCAGAGGTTGACCTGGTGTCAGATTCGCTCCCCGGGCACCAGGTCAACCTCGGTCGCTTTAGCAGAGGTTGACCTGGTGTCCGATTCGCTCCCCGGGCACCAGGTAAACCGTGGCCGCTTTCAGCGGAGGTTGACCTGGTGGCCGATTCCCTCCTCGGGCTCCAAGTCCGGCAGGGACAGCAGGTCAACCCCGGTCCCAGGCGGGGAGAGAAAAAATTTCTAAGTCCGGCAGGGACAACAGGTCAACCCCGGTCCCAGGCTGGAGAGAAAAATTTTCCAAGTCCGGCAGGGACAGCAGGTCAACCCCGGCCGCTTCAGCTGAGGTTGACCTGGTGTCCGATTCGCTCCCCGGGCACCAGGTAAACCGTGGCCGCTTTCAGCGGAGGTTTACCTGGTGGCCGATCCCCTCCTCGGGCTCCAAGTCCGGCAGGGACAACAGGTCAACCCCGGTCCCAGGCGGGAGAGAAAAATTTTCTAAGTCCGGCAGGGACAACAGGTCAACCCCGGTCCCAGGCTGGAGAGAAAAATTTTCTAAGTCCGGCAGGGACAGCAGGTCAACCCCGGCCGCTTTAGCAGAGGTTGACCTGGTGTCCGATTCGCTCCCCGGGCACCAGGTCAACCTCTGGCGCTTTAGCAGAGGTTGACCTGGTGTCAGATTCGCTCCCCGGGCACCAGGTCAACCTCGGTCGCTTTAGCAGAGGTTGACCTGGTGTCCGATTCGCTCCCCGGGCACCAGGTAAACCGTGGCCGCTTTCAGCGGAGGTTGACCTGGTGGCCGATTCCCTCCTAGGGCTCCAAGTCCGGCAGGGACAGCAGGTCAACCCCGGTCCCAGGCGGGGAGAGAAAAAATTTCTAAGTCCGGCAGGGACAACAGGTCAACCCCGGTCCCAGGCTGGAGAGAAAAATTTTCCAAGTCCGGCAGGGACAGCAGGTCAACCCCGGTCCCAGGCGGGAGAGAAAAATTTTCTAAGTCCGGCAGGGACAACAGGTCAACCCCGGTCCCAGGCGGCAGAGAAAAAATTTCTAAGTCCGGCAGGGACAACAGGTCAACCCCGGTCCCAGGCGGGAGAGAAAAATTTTCTAAGTCCGGCAGGGACAACAGGTCAACCCCGGTCCCAGGCGGCAGAGAAAAAATTTCTAAGTCCGGCAGGGACAACAGGTCAACCCCGGTACCGGGCGGGAGAGAAAAAATTTCTAAGTCCGGCAGGGACAACAGGTCAACCCCGGTCCCAGGCTGGAGAGAAAAAATTTCTAAGTCCGGCAGGGACAACAGGTCAACCCCGGTCCCAGGCGGCAGAGAAAAAATTTCTAAGTCCGGCAGGGACAACAGGTCAACCCCGGTCCCAGGCGGGAGAGAA
>NW_027439075.1:235000-237500 GCF_033958435.1 Carettochelys insculpta
AGACTGAGGCCGTGGAGTCCTTCCCGGTTCTCCCTATGGTGATCACGAACTCGGCGTTTGGTGAGAGTGTGAGGCCCGTCACATCTCCCGAACCTTGCGTACCAACAACTCCAGCCAGTCAGAAGCGGGGAGATGCGGAAGGCTCCCCAAAGCTGGCTCATACCACCACTGACAGCTGCCCAGCTGTTCTTTCCAGCGACCCCTCTGTTGCGGTGACAGAGGAGGATTGTGAGTCTAAAGAGAAGGGAAAGGTTCTGGTGAGGTTACCGGCTGATCATCCAGCATGCCCGGTGTGTGGAGATCATATTGGGAAGCCGAATGCTCTGAGTGTCCACCTCAAACGCCATCACGGTGAGGTGACAGCCAACTACCAGTGCTCCATGTGTGACAAAACTGACCCCAAAGTCCACAGCATCCTTTGCCACATTCCCAAGTGCAAGGGTAAACCAGCTGCTGGACCAGTGGGAGACTGGGAATGCACAGAGTGTAAGCAGCGATTTGTCACCAAGAGCGGCCTCTCTCAACATAAGAGGCATGAGCACCCGATACTACGAAATGCAGAGCGCATCCAAGCCAGTCAACCTAAAGAAAACTCACAACGTGGAAAACATAAGAGTTGTTGGTCGGCCGAGGAAGTGGCTCTCCTAACCGAATATGACCAAATGTACTCGGGCCAAAAGTACATTAACAAGCTGATTGCTAACCATATTGGCTCGAAAACAGCCAAACAGGTTAGCGAGAAGCGACGTCTTCTGGGCCTTTACGAGAACAACAGAGCGGCTACGGCTGGCACAGGGCCTGGAGCACGCCTAAATCACCTGGAAGCCAAGACTGAGAAGCCAAGTCCCGTCCTAGGACTCAGAATGGCCTATATGCGCAAAGCGAAAGACATCCTGAAAGATCAGACTCCAGACCAGGGGGAGGCTGAAGTTCTTAGCGCATGGGTTGCTGGGGACCCTAACATCAGGCCAATGGTGGAGTCTGCTTCCCTAGATGTTCTCTCCACTTTCCTATCAGAGGAGGAAAAACCACCCTCGAGATTGAACAAAAGGGCCAAAAAGACCAAAACTGGAAAAACCACATCTTGGATGACAAAAAGGGCCAAAAAGAGAGGCGCTTTCTTACGATTCCAGCGCCTCTTCGAGACAGATCGCTGTAAACTCGCTTCCGTCATCCTAGAGGGCACTGACCGAATACAGTGCGACTTACCACCAGATGAGGTCTTCCAGGCATACAAGGCCAAATGGGAATCGGTGGCTCCCTTCGATGGCCTAGGCCAGTTCAAGTCTCACGAGAGGGCAGACAGCACAGCCTTCGATATCCTTATCTCTGCAAAGGAAGTCATAAAAAATATCAAGGAGATGAACATGAAATCTGCTCCGGGCCCTGACAAGCTCAGTCTGTATGACCTGGTCCGCGAGGACCCAGAGGGACACACCTTGGCTGGGCTATTCAATATGTGGCTGGTTACAGGCACCATCCCTGATGGTATCAAGGAATGCAGATCCCTTCTCATTCCCAAAACGATGGACCCTGCGGCCTTGAAAGACCTCGCGAATTGGCGACCGCTTACCATCGGATCCATCGTGCTGCGGCTTTTTTCCAGGATACTTACAAACAGACTTGCAAAGGCTTGCCCGATAAATGCACGTCAGAGGGGGTTTATCGCGGCGCCCGGATGTTCGGAGAACCTGAAGGTGCTCCACGCGATCACAACTCAAGCCAAGAAAGCCCGCAAGACTCTGGGAGTGGTATTTGTGGATATCGCCAAAGCATTCGACTCGGTATCCCACGAGCACATCATGTGGGTACTAAGGGAAAGAGGCCTGGACCAGCACATTGTAGACATCATCGGTGACTCCTATAGGAACGTCCATACCCGTATGGAAATTGGGCAGGAGTTCACCTCAGCCATAGCCATAAAGGTGGGCGTCAAACAAGGGGACCCGATGTCTCCACTGCTGTTCAATCTAGCGATTGACCCCCTCGTGTCAAAGCTGGAAGGAGAAGGCAAGGGATTTTCGTTTGGGACGCAGAACGTTACGGCGCTCGCCTTTGCGGACGATCTGGTCATGCTAAGTGATTCGTGGGAAGGCATGAACCGAAATATCAAAATCCTGGAAAGCTTTTGCAAACTCTCCGGCCTCAAAGTGCAAGCAAAAAAATGCTACGGCTTTCTACTCCAACCAACTCATGACTCATACACGGTTAACAACTGCGAACCCTGGACGATCAACACGGGTGCCCTCAATATGATCGCGCCAGGCGAGTCTGAGAAATACCTGGGCCTCAAGGTGGACCCTTGGATAGGGTTCACCAAGCCGGAATTGTCAGAGAAGCTTGACACTTGGCTGGAGAGAATCGATCGGGCTCCCCTAAAGCCCTCGCAAAAGCTTGAGATGCTCAATGCCTTCGCTATACCACGAGTCATATACCTAGCCGACCACTCCGAGAGCAAGAAAACAACGCTTGCTGCACTCGATGATAAGATCAGAAGGGC
>NW_027439075.1:242500-250000 GCF_033958435.1 Carettochelys insculpta
CCCCTCCACCGGGCTTAATAGTCCACAAGCGAGACCCAGGGCCTTCCCCGCTCTCAACAACCTCCACCCACGGTCCCCCTCCACCGGGCTTAATAGTCCACAACCGAGACCCAGGGCCTTCCCCGCTCTCAACAACCTCCACCCACGGTCCCCCAAGACGCACGTTCCAAGCCTTAACCCTCAGACCATCCACCCCCCCTGGGGGGGACCCCACACCCACCTGACCCCAACTCACTCCCACCAAAAACACCACCACCGCCACCGCCTCAACGGCCTGCCCCACCCAGCACTCCCACACACACACCTGCCCCACCAACGCTCCACACACGCTTTCTTCCCTCTCCCCGACCCGACCCAAGCCATCGCACCGCACCGGGTGAGGGCCTAAGCTTCCTCGCCCGCCCCCCCGCCCCCGACACGCAGGCAGGCAGAGGGAAAGGCCTCAGCGCCCCCCAGGACCGTCGCGCCGCCTTGGCCTCACGGCTTCCCTGCTCCCGCACGGCAGACACACGCCCCGCTCTACCCCCGCTGGGGCCAAAAGCTGCCTACGGCACCTGGGATTCCCAGGCGGTCACCCATCCAGGTACTAGCCAGGCCCGGGACGGTTTACCTTCCGAGATCGGACGAGATCGGGGGCATTCGGTCCGGTATGGCCGTAGGCCCCCGCCTCCCCGGGCTTTAGCGTCAGCAGCCTGGCCTCAGTCAGCCGGGCCCAAACAATTAACCCGGAGGCCGGGCCGAGGGAAAACTTCCTCCGAGCCGGCCCAAGGGGAAGGGAGGACGAGGACGCCGGGCCCGGGAGGTGACAGGACGTGCACGTCAGACCCGGGAAGCTGTGCGCCCCGAGGTTAACCCCCGGGCCGGGGCGGGGAGAGAAAAATGTTCTAAGTCCGGTAGGGACAGCAGGTCAACCCCGGTCCGAGGCGGGGAGAGAAATTTTCCAAGTCCGGCAGGGACAGCAGGTCAACCCCGGCCGCCGTAGCAGAGGTTGACCTGGTGTCCGATTCGCTCCCCGGGCACCAGGTCAACCTCGGGCGCTTTAGCGGAGGTTGACCTGGTGTCCGATTCGCTCCCCGGGCACCAGGTCAACCTCGGGCGCCTTAGCAGAGGTTGACCTGGTGTCCGATTCGCTCCCCGGGCACCAGGTAAACCGTGGCCGCTTTCAGCGGAGGTTGACCTGGTGGCCGATCCCCTCCTCGGGCTCCAAGTCCGGCAGGGACAGCAGGTGAACCCCGGCCGCTTTAGCAGAGGTTGACCTGGTGTCCGATTCGCTCCCCGGGCACCAGGTAAACCGTGGCCGCTTTCAGCGGAGGTTGACCTGGTGGCCGATCCCCTCCTCGGGCTCCAAGTCCGGCAGGGACAGCAGGTCAACCCCGGCCGCTTTAGCAGAGGTTGACCTGGTGTCCGATTCGCTCCCCGGGCACCAGGTAAACCGTGGCCGCTTTCAGCGGAGGTTGACCTGGTGGCCGATCCCCTCCTCGGGCTCCAAGTCCGGCAGGGACAGCAGGTGAACCCCGGCCGCTTTAGCAGAGGTTGACCTGGTGTCCGATTCGCTCCCCGGGCACCAGGTAAACCGTGGCCGCTTTCAGCGGAGGTTGACCTGGTGGCCGATCCCCTCCTCGGGCTCCAAGTCCGGCAGGGACAGCAGGTCAACCCCGGCCGCTTTAGCAGAGGTTGACCTGGTGTCCGATTCGCTCCCCGGGCACCAGGTAAACCGTGGCCGCTTTCAGCGGAGGTTGACCTGGTGGCCGATCCCCTCCTCGGGCTCCAAGTCCGGCAGGGACAACAGGTCAACCCCGGTTCCGGGCGGGGAGAGAAAAATTTTCTAAGTCCGGCAGGGACAGCAGGTCAACCCCGGCCGCCGTAGCAGAGGTTGACCTGGTGTCCGATTCGCTCCCCGGGCACCAGGTCAACCTCGGGCGCCTTAGCAGAGGTTGACCTGGTGTCCGATTCGCTCCCCGGGCACCAGGTAAACCGTGGCCGCTTTCAGCGGAGGTTGACCTGGTGGCCGATCCCCTCCTCGGGCTCCAAGTCCGGCAGGGACAGCAGGTGAACCCCGGCCGCTTTAGCAGAGGTTGACCTGGTGTCCGATTCGCTCCCCGGGCACCAGGTAAACCGTGGCCGCTTTCAGCGGAGGTTGACCTGGTGGCCGATCCCCTCCTCGGGCTCCAAGTCCGGCAGGGACAGCAGGTCAACCCCGGCCGCTTTAGCAGAGGTTGACCTGGTGTCCGATTCGCTCCCCGGGCACCAGGTAAACCGTGGCCGCTTTCAGCGGAGGTTGACCTGGTGGCCGATCCCCTCCTCGGGCTCCAAGTCCGGCAGGGACAACAGGTCAACCCCGGTTCCGGGCGGGGAGAGAAAAATTTTCTAAGTCCGGCAGGGACAGCAGGTCAACCCCGGCCGCCGTAGCAGAGGTTGACCTGGTGTCCGATTCGCTCCCCGGGCACCAGGTCAACCTCGGGCGCTTTAGCAGAGGTTGACCTGGTGTCCGATTCGGTCCCCGGGCACCAGGTAAACCGTGGCCGCTTTCAGCGGAGGTTGACCTGGTGGCCGATCCCCTCCTGGGGCTCCAAGTCCGGCAGGGACAGCAGGTCAACCCCGGTCCCAGGCGGGGAGAGAAAAAATTTCTAAGTCCTTCAGGGACAACAGGTCAACCCCGGTTCCGAGCGGGAGAGAAAAATTTTCCAAGTCCGGCAGGGACAACAGGTCAACCCCGGTTCCGGGCGGGGAGAGAAAAATTTTCAAAGTCCGGCAGGGACAGCAGGTCAACCCCGGCCGCTTCAGCGGAGGTTGACCTGGTGTCCGATTCGGTCCCCGGGCACCAGGTAAACCGTGGCCGCTTTCAGCGGAGGTTGACCTGGTGGCCGATCCCCTCCTCGGGCTCCAAGTCCGGCACGGACAGCAGGTCAACCCCGGCCGCTTTAGCAGAGGTTGACCTGGTGTCCGATTCGCTCCCCGGGCACCAGGTAAACCGTGGCCGCTTTCAGCGGAGGTTGACCTGGTGGCCGATCCCCTCCTCGGGCTCCAAGTCCGGCAGGGACAGCAGGTCAACCCCGGCCGCTTCAGCTGAGGTTGACCTGGTGTCCGATTCGCTCCCCGGGCACCAGGTAAACCGTGGCCGCTTTCAGCGGAGGTTGACCTGGTGGCCGATCCCCTCCTGGGGCTCCAAGTCCGGCAGGGACAACAGGTCAACCCCGGTCCCAGGCGGGAGAGAAAAATTTTCTAAGTCCGGCAGGGACAACAGGTCAACCCCGGTTCCGAGCGGGAGAGAAAAATTTTCTAAGTCCGGCAGGGACAACAGGTCAACCCCGGTCCCAGGCGGCAGAGAAAAATTTTCTAAGTCCGGCAGGGACAACAGGTCAACCCCGGTCCCAGGCGGGAGAGAAAAAATTTCTAAGTCCGGCAGGGACAACAGGTCAACCCCGGTCCCAGGCTGGAGAGAAAAATTTTCTAAGTCCGGCAGGGACAGCAGGTCAACCCCGGCCGCTTTAGCAGAGGTTGACCTGGTGTCCGATTCGCTCCCCGGGCACCAGGTCAACCTCTGGCGCTTTAGCAGAGGTTGACCTGGTGTCAGATTCGCTCCCCGGGCACCAGGTCAACCTCGGTCGCTTTAGCAGAGGTTGACCTGGTGTCCGATTCGCTCCCCGGGCACCAGGTAAACCGTGGCCGCTTTCAGCGGAGGTTGACCTGGTGGCCGATCCCCTCCTGGGGCTCCAAGTCCGGCAGGGACAACAGGTCAACCCCGGTCCCAGGCGGGGAGAGAAAAAATTTCTAAGTCCGGCAGGGACAACAGGTCAACCCCGGTCCCAGGCGGGGAGAGAAAAAATTTCTAAGTCCGGCAGGGACAACAGGTCAACCCCGGTCCCAGGCTGGAGAGAAAAATTTTCCAAGTCCGGCAGGGACAGCAGGTCAACCCCGGCCGCTTCAGCTGAGGTTGACCTGGTGTCCGATTCGCTCCCCGGGCACCAGGTAAACCGTGGCCGCTTTCAGCGGAGGTTTACCTGGTGGCCGATCCCCTCCTCGGGCTCCAAGTCCGGCAGGGACAACAGGTCAACCCCGGTCCCAGGCGGGAGAGAAAAATTTTCTAAGTCCGGCAGGGACAACAGGTCAACCCCGGTTCCGAGCGGGAGAGAAAAATTTTCTAAGTCCGGCAGGGACAACAGGTCAACCCCGGTCCCAGGCGGCAGAGAAAAAATTTCTAAGTCCGGCAGGGACAACAGGTCAACCACGGTACCGGGCGGGAGAGAAAAAATTTCTAAGTCCGGCAGGGACAACAGGTCAACCCCGGTCCCAGGCTGGAGAGAAAAAATTTCTAAGTCCGGCAGGGACAACAGGTCAACCCCGGTCCCAGGCGGCAGAGAAAAAATTTCTAAGTCCGGCAGGGACAACAGGTCAACCCCGGTCCCAGGCGGGAGAGAAAAATTTTCTAAGTCCGGCAGGGACAACAGGTCAACCCCGGTCCCAGGCGGCAGAGAAAAAATTTCTAAGTCCGGCAGGGACAACAGGTCAACCCCGGTCCCAGGCGGGAGAGAAAAATTTTCTAAGTCCGGCAGGGACAACAGGTCAACCCCGGTCCCAGGCGGCAGAGAAAAAATTTCTAAGTCCGGCAGGGACAACAGGTCAACCCCGGTACCGGGCGGGAGAGAAAAAATTTCTAAGTCCGGCAGGGACAACAGGTCAACCCCGGTCCCAGGCTGGAGAGAAAAAATTTCTAAGTCCGGCAGGGACAACAGGTCAACCCCGGTCCCAGGCGGCAGAGAAAAAATTTCTAAGTCCGGCAGGGACAACAGGTCAACCCCGGTCCCAGGCGGCAGAGAAAAAATTTCTAAGTCCGGCAGGGACAACAGGTCAACCCCGGTCCCAGGCGGCAGAGAAAAAATTTCTAAGTCCGGCAGGGACAACAGGTCAACCCCGGTCCCAGGCGGGAGAGAAAAATTTTCTAAGTCCGGCAGGGACAACAGGTCAACCCCGGTCCCAGGCGGGAGAGAAAAATTTTCTAAGTCCGGCAGGGACAACAGGTCAACCCCGGTCCCAGGCGGCAGAGAAAAATTTTCTAAGTCCGGCAGGGACAACAGGTCAACCCCGGTCCCAGGCGGCAGAGAAAAAATTTCTAAGTCCGGCAGGGACAACAGGTCAACCCCGGTCCCAGGCTGGAGAGAAAAAATTTCTAAGTCCGGCAGGGACAACAGGTCAACCCCGGTCCCAGGCGGGAGAGAAAAAATTTCTAAGTCCGGCAGGGACAACAGGTCAACCCCGGTCCCGGGCTGGAGAGAAAAATTTTCTAAGTCCGGCAGGGACAACAGGTCAACCCCGGTCCCAGGCTGGAGAGAAAAAATTTCTAAGTCCGGCAGGGACAACAGGTCAACCCCGGTCCCAGGCGGCAGAGAAAAAATTTCTAAGTCCGGCAGGGACAACAGGTCAACCCCGGTCCCAGGCGGGAGAGAAAAATTTTCTAAGTCCGGCAGGGACAACAGGTCAACCCCGGTCCCAGGCGGCAGAGAAAAAATTTCTAAGTCCGGCAGGGACAACAGGTCAACCCCGGTACCGGGCGGGAGAGAAAAAATTTCTAAGTCCGGCAGGGACAACAGGTCAACCCCGGTCCCAGGCGGCAGAGAAAAAATTTCTAAGTCCGGCAGGGACAACAGGTCAACCCCGGTCCCAGGCTGGAGAGAAAAATTTTCTAAGTCCGGCAGGGAGAACAGGTCAACCCCGGTCCCAGGCGGCAGAGAAAAATTTTCTAAGTCCGGCAGGGACAGCAGGTCAACCCCGGTCCCAGGCTGGAGAGAAAAATTTTCTAAGTCCGGCAGGGACAACAGGTCAACCCCGGTCCCAGGCGGGAGAGAAAAATTTTCTAAGTCCGGCAGGGACAACAGGTCAACCCCGGTCCCAGGCGGCAGAGAAAAAATTTCTAAGTCCGGCAGGGACAACAGGTCAACCCCGGTACCGGGCGGGAGAGAAAAAATTTCTAAGTCCGGCAGGGACAACAGGTCAACCCCGGTCCCAGGCGGCAGAGAAAAAATTTCTAAGTCCGGCAGGGACAACAGGTCAACCCCGGTCCCAGGCGGGAGAGAAAAATTTTCTAAGTCCGGCAGGGACAACAGGTCAACCCCGGTCCCAGGCTGGAGAGAAAAATTTTCTAAGTCCGGCAGGGACAGCAGGTCAACCCCGGCCGCTTTAGCAGAGGTTGACCTGGTGTCCGATTCGCTCCCCGGGCACCAGGTCAACCTCTGGCGCTTTAGCAGAGGTTGACCTGGTGTCAGATTCGCTCCCCGGGCACCAGGTCAACCTCGGTCGCTTTAGCAGAGGTTGACCTGGTGTCCGATTCGCTCCCCGGGCACCAGGTAAACCGTGGCCGCTTTCAGCGGAGGTTGACCTGGTGGCCGATTCCCTCCTAGGGCTCCAAGTCCGGCAGGGACAGCAGGTCAACCCCGGTCCCAGGCGGGGAGAGAAAAAATTTCTAAGTCCGGCAGGGACAACAGGTCAACCCCGGTCCCAGGCTGGAGAGAAAAATTTTCCAAGTCCGGCAGGGACAGCAGGTCAACCCCGGTCCCAGGCGGGAGAGAAAAATTTTCTAAGTCCGGCAGGGACAACAGGTCAACCCCGGTCCCAGGCGGCAGAGAAAAAATTTCTAAGTCCGGCAGGGACAACAGGTCAACCCCGGTCCCAGGCGGGAGAGAAAAATTTTCTAAGTCCGGCAGGGACAACAGGTCAACCCCGGTCCCAGGCGGCAGAGAAAAAATTTCTAAGTCCGGCAGGGACAACAGGTCAACCCCGGTACCGGGCGGGAGAGAAAAAATTTCTAAGTCCGGCAGGGACAACAGGTCAACCCCGGTCCCAGGCTGGAGAGAAAAAATTTCTAAGTCCGGCAGGGACAACAGGTCAACCCCGGTCCCAGGCGGCAGAGAAAAAATTTCTAAGTCCGGCAGGGACAACAGGTCAACCCCGGTCCCAGGCGGGAGAGAAAAATTTTCTAAGTCCGGCAGGGACAACAGGTCAACCCCGGTCCCAGGCGGGAGAGGAAAATTTTCTAAGTCCGGCAGGGACAACAGGTCAACCCCGGTCCCAGGCGGCAGAGAAAAATTTTCTAAGTCCGGCAGGGACAACAGGTCAACCCCGGTCCCAGGCGGCAGAGAAAAATTTTCTAAGTCCGGCAGGGACAACAGGTCAACCCCGGTCCCAGGCGGCAGAGAAAAATTTTCTAAGTCCGGCAGGGACAACAGGTCAACCCCGGTCCCAGGCTGGAGAGAAAAAATTTCTAAGTCCGGCAGGGACAACAGGTCAACCCCGGTCCCAGGCGGGAGAGAAAAAATTTCTAAGTCCGGCAGGGACAACAGGTCAACCCCGGTCCCAGGCGGGAGAGAAAAAATTTCTAAGTCCGGCAGGGACAACAGGTCAACCCCGGTCCCGGGCTGGAGAGAAAAATTTTCTAAGTCCGGCAGGGACAACAGGTCAACCCCGGCCGCTTTAGCGGAGGTTGACCTGGTGTCCGATTCGGTCCCC
>NW_027439075.1:262500-267500 GCF_033958435.1 Carettochelys insculpta
CCCCCTCCACCGGGCTTAATAGTCCACAACCGAGACCCAGGGCCTTCCCCGCTCTCAACAACCTCCACCCACGGTCCCCCTCCACCGGGCTTAATAGTCCACAACCGGGACCCAGGGCCTTCCCCGCTCTCAACAACCTCCACCCACGGTCCCCCTCCACCGGGCTTAATAGTCCACAACCGGGACCCAGGGCCTTCCCCGCTCTCAACAACCTCCACCCACGGTCCCCCTCCACCGGGCTTAATAGTCCACAAGCGAGACCCAGGGCCTTCCCCGCTCTCAACAACCTCCACCCACGGTCCCCCTCCACCGGGCTTAATAGTCCACAACCGAGACCCAGGGCCTTCCCCGCTCTCAACAACCTCCACCCACGGTCCCCCAAGACGCACGTTCCAAGCCTTAACCCTCAGACCATCCACCCCCCCTGGGGGGGACCCCACACCCACCTGACCCCAACTCACTCCCACCAAAAACACCACCACCGCCACCGCCTCAACGGCCTGCCCCACCCAGCACTCCCACACACACACCTGCCCCACCAACGCTCCACACACGCTTTCTTCCCTCTCCCCGACCCGACCCAAGCCATCGCACCGCACCGGGTGAGGGCCTAAGCTTCCTCGCCCGCCCCCCCGCCCCCGACACGCAGGCAGGCAGAGGGAAAGGCCTCAGCGCCCCCCAGGACCGTCGCGCCGCCTTGGCCTCACGGCTTCCCTGCTCCCGCACGGCAGACACACGCCCCGCTCTACCCCCGCTGGGGCCAAAAGCTGCCTACGGCACCTGGGATTCCCAGGCGGTCACCCATCCAGGTACTAGCCAGGCCCGGGACGGTTTACCTTCCGAGATCGGACGAGATCGGGGGCATTCGGTCCGGTATGGCCGTAGGCCCCCGCCTCCCCGGGCTTTAGCGTCAGCAGCCTGGCCTCAGTCAGCCGGGCCCAAACAATTAACCCGGAGGCCGGGCCGAGGGAAAACTTCCTCCGAGCCGGCCCAAGGGGAAGGGAGGACGAGGACGCCGGGCCCGGGAGGTGACAGGACGTGCACGTCAGACCCGGGAAGCTGTGCGCCCCGAGGTTAACCCCCGGGCCGGGGCGGGGAGAGAAAAATGTTCTAAGTCCGGTAGGGACAGCAGGTCAACCCCGGTCCGAGGCGGGGAGAGAAATTTTCCAAGTCCGGCAGGGACAGCAGGTCAACCCCGGCCGCCGTAGCAGAGGTTGACCTGGTGTCCGATTCGCTCCCCGGGCACCAGGTCAACCTCGGGCGCTTTAGCGGAGGTTGACCTGGTGTCCGATTCGCTCCCCGGGCACCAGGTAAACCGTGGCCGCTTTCAGCGGAGGTTGACCTGGTGGCCGATCCCCTCCTGGGGCTCCAAGTCCGGCAGGGACAGCAGGTCAACCCCGGCCGCTTTAGCAGAGGTTGACCTGGTGTCCGATTCGCTCCCCGGGCACCAGGTAAACCGTGGCCGCTTTCAGCGGAGGTTGACCTGGTGGCCGATCCCCTCCTCGGGCTCCAAGTCCGGCAGGGACAGCAGGTGAACCCCGGCCGCTTTAGCAGAGGTTGACCTGGTGTCCGATTCGCTCCCCGGGCACCAGGTAAACCGTGGCCGCTTTCAGCGGAGGTTGACCTGGTGGCCGATCCCCTCCTGGGGCTCCAAGTCCGGCAGGGACAGCAGGTCAACCCCGGCCGCTTTAGCAGAGGTTGACCTGGTGTCCGATTCGCTCCCCGGGCACCAGGTAAACCGTGGCCGCTTTCAGCGGAGGTTGACCTGGTGGCCGATCCCCTCCTCGGGCTCCAAGTCCGGCAGGGACAGCAGGTCAACCCCGGCCGCTTTAGCAGAGGTTGACCTGGTGTCCGATTCGCTCCCCGGGCACCAGGTAAACCGTGGCCGCTTTCAGCGGAGGTTGACCTGGTGGCCGATCCCCTCCTCGGGCTCCAAGTCCGGCAGGGACAACAGGTCAACCCCGGTCCCAGGCTGGAGAGAAAAATTTTCTAAGTCCGGCAGGGACAGCAGGTCAACCCCGGCCGCTTTAGCAGAGGTTGACCTGGTGTCCGATTCGCTCCCCGGGCACCAGGTCAACCTCTGGCGCTTTAGCAGAGGTTGACCTGGTGTCAGATTCGCTCCCCGGGCACCAGGTCAACCTCGGGCGCTTTAGCAGAGGTTGACCTGGTGTCCGATTCGCTCCCCGGGCACCAGGTAAACCGTGGGCGCTTTCAGCGGAGGTTGACCTGGTGGCCGATTCCCTCCTCGGGCTCCAAGTCCGGCAGGGACAGCAGGTCAACCCCGGTCCCAGGCGGGGAGAGAAAAAATTTCAAAGTCCGGCAGGGACAACAGGTCAACCCCGGTCCCAGGCTGGAGAGAAAAATTTTCTAAGTCCGGCAGGGACAGCAGGTCAACCCCGGCCGCTTCAGCTGAGGTTGACCTGGTGTCCGATTCGCTCCCCGGGCACCAGGTAAACCGTGGCCGCTTTCAGCGGAGGTTGACCTGGTGGCCGATCCCCTCCTGGGGCTCCAAGTCCGGCAGGGACAACAGGTCAACCCCGGTCCCAGGCGGGAGAGAAAAATTTTCTAAGTCCGGCAGGGACAACAGGTCAACCCCGGTTCCGAGCGGGAGAGAAAAATTTTCTAAGTCCGGCAGGGACAACAGGTCAACCCCGGTCCCAGGCGGCAGAGAAAAATTTTCTAAGTCCGGCAGGGACAACAGGTCAACCCCGGTCCCAGGCGGCAGAGAAAAAATTTCTAAGTCCGGCAGGGACAACAGGTCAACCCCGGTCCCAGGCGGCAGAGAAAAAATTTCTAAGTCCGGCAGGGACAACAGGTCAACCCCGGTCCCGGGCGGGAGAGAAAAATTTTCTAAGTCCGGCAGGGACAACAGGTCAACCCCGGTCCCAGGCGGCAGAGAAAAAATTTCTAAGTCCGGCAGGGACAACAGGTCAACCCCGGTCCCAGGCGGGAGAGAAAAAATTTCTAAGTCCGGCAGGGACAACAGGTCAACCCCGGTCCCAGGCGGCAGAGAAAAATTTTCTAAGTCCGGCAGGGACAACAGGTCAACCCCGGTCCCAGGCTGGAGAGAAAAAATTTCTAAGTCCGGCAGGGACAGCAGGTCAACCCCGGCCGCTTCAGCTGAGGTTGACCTGGTGTCCGATTCGCTCCCCGGGCACCAGGTAAACCGTGGCCGCTTTCAGCGGAGGTTGACCTGGTGGCCGATCCCCTCCTGGGGCTCCAAGTCCGGCAGGGACAACAGGTCAACCCCGGTCCCAGGCGGGAGAGAAAAATTTTCTAAGTCCGGCAGGGACAACAGGTCAACCCCGGTTCCGAGCGGGAGAGAAAAATTTTCTAAGTCCGGCAGGGACAACAGGTCAACCCCGGTACCGGGCGGGAGAGAAAAAATTTCTAAGTCCGGCAGGGACAACAGGTCAACCCCGGTCCCAGGCTGGAGAGAAAAAATTTCTAAGTCCGGCAGGGACAACAGGTCAACCCCGGTCCCAGGCTGGAGAGAAAAAATTTCTAAGTCCGGCAGGGACAACAGGTCAACCCCGGTCCCAGGCTGGAGAGAAAAAATTTCTAAGTCCGGCAGGGACAACAGGTCAACCCCGGTCCCAGGCGGGAGAGAAAAATTTTCCAAGTCCGGCAGGGACAACAGGTCAACCCCGGTCCCAGGCGGCAGAGAAAAAATTTCTAAGTCCGGCAGGGACAACAGGTCAACCCCGGTCCCAGGCGGGAGAGAAAAATTTTCTAAGTCCGGCAGGGACAACAGGTCAACCCCGGTCCCAGGCGGGAGAGAAAAATTTTCTAAGTCCGGCAGGGACAACAGGTCAACCCCGGTCCCAGGCGGCAGAGAAAAATTTTCTAAGTCCGGCAGGGACAACAGGTCAACCCCGGTCCCAGGCGGGAGAGAAAAAATTTCTAAGTCCGGCAGGGACAACAGGTCAACCCCGGTCCCAGGCGGCAGAGAAAAAATTTCTAAGTCCGGCAGGGACAACAGGTCAACCCCGGTCCCAGGCGGCAGAGAAAAAATTTCTAAGTCCGGCAGGGACAACAGGTCAACCCCGGTCCCAGGCTGGAGAGAAAAAATTTCTAAGTCCGGCAGGGACAACAGGTCAACCCCGGTCCCAGGCGGCAGAGAAAAATTTTCTAAGTCCGGCAGGGACAACAGGTCAACCCCGGTCCCAGGCGGGAGAGAAAAATTTTCTAAGTCCGGCAGGGACAACAGGTCAACCCCGGTCCCAGGCGGGAGAGAAAAAATTTCTAAGTCCGGCAGGGACAACAGGTCAACCCCGGTCCCAGGCGGGAGAGAAAAATTTTCTAAGTCCGGCAGGGACAACAGGTCAACCCCGGTCCCAGGCGGCAGAGAAAAATTTTCTAAGTCCGGCAGGGACAACAGGTCAACCCCGGTCCCAGGCGGCAGAGAAAAAATTTCTAAGTCCGGCAGGGACAACAGGTCAACCCCGGTCCCAGGCGGCAGAGAAAAAATTTCTAAGTCCGGCAGGGACAACAGGTCAACCCCGGTCCCAGGCGGCAGAGAAAAAATTTCTAAGTCCGGCAGGGACAACAGGTCAACCCCGGTCCCAGGCGGGAGAGAAAAAATTTCTAAGTCCGGCAGGGACAACAGGTCAACCCCGGTCCCGGGCTGGAGAGAAAAATTTTCTAAGTCCGGCAGGGACAACAGGTCAACCCCGGCCGCTTTAGCGGAGGTTGACCTGGTGTCCGATTCGGTCCCCGGACACCAGGTCAACCTCTGGCGCTTTCAGCGAGGTTGACCTGGTGGCCGGCTGAGCTCTGGAAGTCCGAATGGGGTTGAATTTGACCCGTGCAGCCGACCTAGAGTTCCAGGCGGTCGGCCGCTTTTGTGAGTCGTTCCCGCCTGTTGCCGCTGGGGGACTTTTCACGTATAAGGTTACGACAGGTACCGGGAGAATAGTAAGAGAAGGCTTGTCTGGCTCCAGCCTTTAGAGACGTACACGTGAGAGAGACCGACCGTCGTGTGAAGGCCCTTCCCGGGG
>NW_027439075.1:280000-287500 GCF_033958435.1 Carettochelys insculpta
CCCCCGCTGGGGCCAAAAGCTGCCTACGGCACCTGGGATTCCCAGGCGGTCACCCATCCAGGTACTAGCCAGGCCCGGGACGGTTTACCTTCCGAGATCGGACGAGATCGGGGGCATTCGGTCCGGTATGGCCGTAGGCCCCCGCCTCCCCGGGCTTTAGCGTCAGCAGCCTGGCCTCAGTCAGCCGGGCCCAAACAATTAACCCGGAGGCCGGGCCGAGGGAAAACTTCCTCCGAGCCGGCCCAAGGGGAAGGGAGGACGAGGACGCCGGGCCCGGGAGGTGACAGGACGTGCACGTCAGACCCGGGAAGCTGTGCGCCCCGAGGTTAACCCCCGGGCCGGGGCGGGGAGAGAAAAATGTTCTAAGTCCGGTAGGGACAGCAGGTCAACCCCGGTCCGAGGCGGGGAGAGAAATTTTCCAAGTCCGGCAGGGACAGCAGGTCAACCCCGGCCGCCGTAGCAGAGGTTGACCTGGTGTCCGATTCGCTCCCCGGGCACCAGGTCAACCTCGGGCGCTTTAGCGGAGGTTGACCTGGTGTCCGATTCGCTCCCCGGGCACCAGGTCAACCTCGGGCGCCTTAGCAGAGGTTGACCTGGTGTCCGATTCGCTCCCCGGGCACCAGGTAAACCGTGGCCGCTTTCAGCGGAGGTTGACCTGGTGGCCGATCCCCTCCTCGGGCTCCAAGTCCGGCAGGGACAGCAGGTGAACCCCGGCCGCTTTAGCAGAGGTTGACCTGGTGTCCGATTCGCTCCCCGGGCACCAGGTAAACCGTGGCCGCTTTCAGCGGAGGTTGACCTGGTGGCCGATCCCCTCCTCGGGCTCCAAGTCCGGCAGGGACAGCAGGTCAACCCCGGCCGCTTTAGCAGAGGTTGACCTGGTGTCCGATTCGCTCCCCGGGCACCAGGTAAACCGTGGCCGCTTTCAGCGGAGGTTGACCTGGTGGCCGATCCCCTCCTCGGGCTCCAAGTCCGGCAGGGACAGCAGGTGAACCCCGGCCGCTTTAGCAGAGGTTGACCTGGTGTCCGATTCGCTCCCCGGGCACCAGGTAAACCGTGGCCGCTTTCAGCGGAGGTTGACCTGGTGGCCGATCCCCTCCTCGGGCTCCAAGTCCGGCAGGGACAGCAGGTCAACCCCGGCCGCTTTAGCAGAGGTTGACCTGGTGTCCGATTCGCTCCCCGGGCACCAGGTAAACCGTGGCCGCTTTCAGCGGAGGTTGACCTGGTGGCCGATCCCCTCCTCGGGCTCCAAGTCCGGCAGGGACAACAGGTCAACCCCGGTTCCGGGCGGGGAGAGAAAAATTTTCTAAGTCCGGCAGGGACAGCAGGTCAACCCCGGCCGCCGTAGCAGAGGTTGACCTGGTGTCCGATTCGCTCCCCGGGCACCAGGTCAACCTCGGGCGCCTTAGCAGAGGTTGACCTGGTGTCCGATTCGCTCCCCGGGCACCAGGTAAACCGTGGCCGCTTTCAGCGGAGGTTGACCTGGTGGCCGATCCCCTCCTCGGGCTCCAAGTCCGGCAGGGACAGCAGGTGAACCCCGGCCGCTTTAGCAGAGGTTGACCTGGTGTCCGATTCGCTCCCCGGGCACCAGGTAAACCGTGGCCGCTTTCAGCGGAGGTTGACCTGGTGGCCGATCCCCTCCTCGGGCTCCAAGTCCGGCAGGGACAGCAGGTCAACCCCGGCCGCTTTAGCAGAGGTTGACCTGGTGTCCGATTCGCTCCCCGGGCACCAGGTAAACCGTGGCCGCTTTCAGCGGAGGTTGACCTGGTGGCCGATCCCCTCCTCGGGCTCCAAGTCCGGCAGGGACAACAGGTCAACCCCGGTTCCGGGCGGGGAGAGAAAAATTTTCTAAGTCCGGCAGGGACAGCAGGTCAACCCCGGCCGCCGTAGCAGAGGTTGACCTGGTGTCCGATTCGCTCCCCGGGCACCAGGTCAACCTCGGGCGCTTTAGCAGAGGTTGACCTGGTGTCCGATTCGGTCCCCGGGCACCAGGTAAACCGTGGCCGCTTTCAGCGGAGGTTGACCTGGTGGCCGATCCCCTCCTGGGGCTCCAAGTCCGGCAGGGACAGCAGGTCAACCCCGGTCCCAGGCGGGGAGAGAAAAAATTTCTAAGTCCTTCAGGGACAACAGGTCAACCCCGGTTCCGAGCGGGAGAGAAAAATTTTCCAAGTCCGGCAGGGACAACAGGTCAACCCCGGTTCCGGGCGGGGAGAGAAAAATTTTCAAAGTCCGGCAGGGACAGCAGGTCAACCCCGGCCGCTTCAGCGGAGGTTGACCTGGTGTCCGATTCGGTCCCCGGGCACCAGGTAAACCGTGGCCGCTTTCAGCGGAGGTTGACCTGGTGGCCGATCCCCTCCTCGGGCTCCAAGTCCGGCACGGACAGCAGGTCAACCCCGGCCGCTTTAGCAGAGGTTGACCTGGTGTCCGATTCGCTCCCCGGGCACCAGGTAAACCGTGGCCGCTTTCAGCGGAGGTTGACCTGGTGGCCGATCCCCTCCTCGGGCTCCAAGTCCGGCAGGGACAGCAGGTCAACCCCGGCCGCTTCAGCTGAGGTTGACCTGGTGTCCGATTCGCTCCCCGGGCACCAGGTAAACCGTGGCCGCTTTCAGCGGAGGTTGACCTGGTGGCCGATCCCCTCCTGGGGCTCCAAGTCCGGCAGGGACAACAGGTCAACCCCGGTCCCAGGCGGGAGAGAAAAATTTTCTAAGTCCGGCAGGGACAACAGGTCAACCCCGGTTCCGAGCGGGAGAGAAAAATTTTCTAAGTCCGGCAGGGACAACAGGTCAACCCCGGTCCCAGGCGGCAGAGAAAAATTTTCTAAGTCCGGCAGGGACAACAGGTCAACCCCGGTCCCAGGCGGGAGAGAAAAAATTTCTAAGTCCGGCAGGGACAACAGGTCAACCCCGGTCCCAGGCTGGAGAGAAAAATTTTCTAAGTCCGGCAGGGACAGCAGGTCAACCCCGGCCGCTTTAGCAGAGGTTGACCTGGTGTCCGATTCGCTCCCCGGGCACCAGGTCAACCTCTGGCGCTTTAGCAGAGGTTGACCTGGTGTCAGATTCGCTCCCCGGGCACCAGGTCAACCTCGGTCGCTTTAGCAGAGGTTGACCTGGTGTCCGATTCGCTCCCCGGGCACCAGGTAAACCGTGGCCGCTTTCAGCGGAGGTTGACCTGGTGGCCGATCCCCTCCTGGGGCTCCAAGTCCGGCAGGGACAACAGGTCAACCCCGGTCCCAGGCGGGGAGAGAAAAAATTTCTAAGTCCGGCAGGGACAACAGGTCAACCCCGGTCCCAGGCGGGGAGAGAAAAAATTTCTAAGTCCGGCAGGGACAACAGGTCAACCCCGGTCCCAGGCTGGAGAGAAAAATTTTCCAAGTCCGGCAGGGACAGCAGGTCAACCCCGGCCGCTTCAGCTGAGGTTGACCTGGTGTCCGATTCGCTCCCCGGGCACCAGGTAAACCGTGGCCGCTTTCAGCGGAGGTTTACCTGGTGGCCGATCCCCTCCTCGGGCTCCAAGTCCGGCAGGGACAACAGGTCAACCCCGGTCCCAGGCGGGAGAGAAAAATTTTCTAAGTCCGGCAGGGACAACAGGTCAACCCCGGTTCCGAGCGGGAGAGAAAAATTTTCTAAGTCCGGCAGGGACAACAGGTCAACCCCGGTCCCAGGCGGCAGAGAAAAAATTTCTAAGTCCGGCAGGGACAACAGGTCAACCCCGGTACCGGGCGGGAGAGAAAAAATTTCTAAGTCCGGCAGGGACAACAGGTCAACCCCGGTCCCAGGCTGGAGAGAAAAAATTTCTAAGTCCGGCAGGGACAACAGGTCAACCCCGGTCCCAGGCGGCAGAGAAAAAATTTCTAAGTCCGGCAGGGACAACAGGTCAACCCCGGTCCCAGGCGGGAGAGAAAAATTTTCTAAGTCCGGCAGGGACAACAGGTCAACCCCGGTCCCAGGCGGCAGAGAAAAAATTTCTAAGTCCGGCAGGGACAACAGGTCAACCCCGGTCCCAGGCGGGAGAGAAAAATTTTCTAAGTCCGGCAGGGACAACAGGTCAACCCCGGTCCCAGGCGGCAGAGAAAAAATTTCTAAGTCCGGCAGGGACAACAGGTCAACCCCGGTACCGGGCGGGAGAGAAAAAATTTCTAAGTCCGGCAGGGACAACAGGTCAACCCCGGTCCCAGGCTGGAGAGAAAAAATTTCTAAGTCCGGCAGGGACAACAGGTCAACCCCGGTCCCAGGCGGCAGAGAAAAAATTTCTAAGTCCGGCAGGGACAACAGGTCAACCCCGGTCCCAGGCGGCAGAGAAAAAATTTCTAAGTCCGGCAGGGACAACAGGTCAACCCCGGTCCCAGGCGGCAGAGAAAAAATTTCTAAGTCCGGCAGGGACAACAGGTCAACCCCGGTCCCAGGCGGGAGAGAAAAATTTTCTAAGTCCGGCAGGGACAACAGGTCAACCCCGGTCCCAGGCGGGAGAGAAAAATTTTCTAAGTCCGGCAGGGACAACAGGTCAACCCCGGTCCCAGGCGGCAGAGAAAAATTTTCTAAGTCCGGCAGGGACAACAGGTCAACCCCGGTCCCAGGCGGCAGAGAAAAAATTTCTAAGTCCGGCAGGGACAACAGGTCAACCCCGGTCCCAGGCGGGAGAGAAAAAATTTCTAAGTCCGGCAGGGACAACAGGTCAACCCCGGTCCCGGGCTGGAGAGAAAAATTTTCTAAGTCCGGCAGGGACAACAGGTCAACCCCGGTCCCAGGCTGGAGAGAAAAAATTTCTAAGTCCGGCAGGGACAACAGGTCAACCCCGGTCCCAGGCGGCAGAGAAAAAATTTCTAAGTCCGGCAGGGACAACAGGTCAACCCCGGTCCCAGGCGGGAGAGAAAAATTTTCTAAGTCCGGCAGGGACAACAGGTCAACCCCGGTCCCAGGCGGCAGAGAAAAAATTTCTAAGTCCGGCAGGGACAACAGGTCAACCCCGGTACCGGGCGGGAGAGAAAAAATTTCTAAGTCCGGCAGGGACAACAGGTCAACCCCGGTCCCAGGCGGCAGAGAAAAAATTTCTAAGTCCGGCAGGGACAACAGGTCAACCCCGGTCCCAGGCTGGAGAGAAAAATTTTCTAAGTCCGGCAGGGAGAACAGGTCAACCCCGGTCCCAGGCGGCAGAGAAAAATTTTCTAAGTCCGGCAGGGACAGCAGGTCAACCCCGGTCCCAGGCTGGAGAGAAAAATTTTCTAAGTCCGGCAGGGACAGCAGGTCAACCCCGGCCGCTTTAGCAGAGGTTGACCTGGTGTCCGATTCGCTCCCCGGGCACCAGGTCAACCTCTGGCGCTTTAGCAGAGGTTGACCTGGTGTCAGATTCGCTCCCCGGGCACCAGGTCAACCTCGGTCGCTTTAGCAGAGGTTGACCTGGTGTCCGATTCGCTCCCCGGGCACCAGGTAAACCGTGGCCGCTTTCAGCGGAGGTTGACCTGGTGGCCGATTCCCTCCTCGGGCTCCAAGTCCGGCAGGGACAGCAGGTCAACCCCGGTCCCAGGCGGGGAGAGAAAAAATTTCTAAGTCCGGCAGGGACAACAGGTCAACCCCGGTCCCAGGCTGGAGAGAAAAATTTTCCAAGTCCGGCAGGGACAGCAGGTCAACCCCGGCCGCTTCAGCTGAGGTTGACCTGGTGTCCGATTCGCTCCCCGGGCACCAGGTAAACCGTGGCCGCTTTCAGCGGAGGTTTACCTGGTGGCCGATCCCCTCCTCGGGCTCCAAGTCCGGCAGGGACAACAGGTCAACCCCGGTCCCAGGCGGGAGAGAAAAATTTTCTAAGTCCGGCAGGGACAACAGGTCAACCCCGGTCCCAGGCTGGAGAGAAAAATTTTCTAAGTCCGGCAGGGACAGCAGGTCAACCCCGGCCGCTTTAGCAGAGGTTGACCTGGTGTCCGATTCGCTCCCCGGGCACCAGGTCAACCTCTGGCGCTTTAGCAGAGGTTGACCTGGTGTCAGATTCGCTCCCCGGGCACCAGGTCAACCTCGGTCGCTTTAGCAGAGGTTGACCTGGTGTCCGATTCGCTCCCCGGGCACCAGGTAAACCGTGGCCGCTTTCAGCGGAGGTTGACCTGGTGGCCGATTCCCTCCTAGGGCTCCAAGTCCGGCAGGGACAGCAGGTCAACCCCGGTCCCAGGCGGGGAGAGAAAAAATTTCTAAGTCCGGCAGGGACAACAGGTCAACCCCGGTCCCAGGCTGGAGAGAAAAATTTTCCAAGTCCGGCAGGGACAGCAGGTCAACCCCGGTCCCAGGCGGGAGAGAAAAATTTTCTAAGTCCGGCAGGGACAACAGGTCAACCCCGGTCCCAGGCGGCAGAGAAAAAATTTCTAAGTCCGGCAGGGACAACAGGTCAACCCCGGTCCCAGGCGGGAGAGAAAAATTTTCTAAGTCCGGCAGGGACAACAGGTCAACCCCGGTCCCAGGCGGCAGAGAAAAAATTTCTAAGTCCGGCAGGGACAACAGGTCAACCCCGGTACCGGGCGGGAGAGAAAAAATTTCTAAGTCCGGCAGGGACAACAGGTCAACCCCGGTCCCAGGCTGGAGAGAAAAAATTTCTAAGTCCGGCAGGGACAACAGGTCAACCCCGGTCCCAGGCGGCAGAGAAAAAATTTCTAAGTCCGGCAGGGACAACAGGTCAACCCCGGTCCCAGGCGGGAGAGAAAAATTTTCTAAGTCCGGCAGGGACAACAGGTCAACCCCGGTCCCAGGCGGGAGAGAAAAATTTTCTAAGTCCGGCAGGGACAACAGGTCAACCCCGGTCCCAGGCGGCAGAGAAAAATTTTCTAAGTCCGGCAGGGACAACAGGTCAACCCCGGTCCCAGGCGGCAGAGAAAAATTTTCTAAGTCCGGCAGGGACAACAGGTCAACCCCGGTCCCAGGCTGGAGAGAAAAATTTTCTAAGTCCGGCAGGGACAGCAGGTCAACCCCGGCCGCTTTAGCAGAGGTTGACCTGGTGTCCGATTCGCTCCCCGGGCACCAGGTCAACCTCTGGCGCTTTAGCAGAGGTTGACCTGGTGTCAGATTCGCTCCCCGGGCACCAGGTCAACCTCGGTCGCTTTAGCAGAGGTTGACCTGGTGTCCGATTCGCTCCCCGGGCACCAGGTAAACCGTGGCCGCTTTCAGCGGAGGTTGACCTGGTGGCCGATTCCCTCCTCGGGCTCCAAGTCCGGCAGGGACAGCAGGTCAACCCCGGTCCCAGGCGGGGAGAGAAAAAATTTCTAAGTCCGGCAGGGACAACAGGTCAACCCCGGTCCCAGGCTGGAGAGAAAAATTTTCCAAGTCCGGCAGGGACAGCAGGTCAACCCCGGCCGCTTCAGCTGAGGTTGACCTGGTGTCCGATTCGCTCCCCGGGCACCAGGTAAACCGTGGCCGCTTTCAGCGGAGGTTTACCTGGTGGCCGATCCCCTCCTCGGGCTCCAAGTCCGGCAGGGACAACAGGTCAACCCCGGTCCCAGGCGGGAGAGAAAAATTTTCTAAGTCCGGCAGG
>NW_027439075.1:300000-310000 GCF_033958435.1 Carettochelys insculpta
CCGGGCACCAGGTCAACCGCCGCTGCTTTCAGCGGGGGTTGACCTGGTGGCCGATTCCCTCCCCGGGCACCAGGTCAACCTCCGCTGCTTTCAGCGGGGGTTGACCTGGTGGCCGATTCCCTCCCCGGGCACCAGGTCAACCTCCGCTGCTTTCAGCGGGGGTTGACCTGGTGGCCGATTCGCTCCCCGGGCACCAGGTCAACCTCCGCTGCTTTCAGCGGGGGTTGACCTGGTGGCCGATTCCCTCCCCGGGCACCAGGTCAACCTCCGCTGCTTTCAGCGGGGGTTGACCTGGTGGCCGATTCCCTCCCCGGGCACCAGGTCAACCTCCGCTGCTTTCAGCGGGGGTTGACCTGGTGGCCGATTCCCTCCCCGGGCACCAGGTCAACCTCCGCTGCTTTCAGCGGGGGTTGACCTGGTGGCCGATTCGCTCCCCGGGCACCAGGTCAACCTCCGCTGCTTTCAGCGGGGGTTGACCTGGTGGCCCATTCGCTCCCCGGGCACCAGGTCAACCTCCGCTGCTTTCAGCGGGGGTTGACCTGGTGGCCGATTCCCTCTCCGGGCACCAGGTCAACCTCCGCTGCTTTCAGCGGGGGTTGACCTGGTGGCCGATTCCCTCCCCGGGCACCAGGTCAACCTCCGCTGCTTTCAGCGGGGGTTGACCTGGTGGCCGATTCGCTCCCCGGGCACCAGGTCAACCTCCGCTGCTTTCAGCGGGGGTTGACCTGGTGGCCGATTCCCTCCCCGGGCACCAGGTCAACCTCCGCTGCTTTCAGCGGGGGTTGACCTGGTGGCCCATTCGCTCCCCGGGCACCAGGTCAACCTCCGCTGCTTTCAGCGGGGGTTGACCTGGTGGCCCATTCGCTCCCCGGGCACCAGGTCAACCGCACCCTTTTTCGGCCGCCTTCGCCTCCAAATTTTTCCCCCCGTTTCCTTGCCCACTCCTCGGTCACTTCATACGCCCTCCCCCTTACATCCACCGTACGCAACACCTCCACCGGGCTTAATAGTCCACAACCGAGACCCAGGGCCTTCCCCGCTCTCAACAACCTCCACCCACGGTCCCCCTCCACCGGGCTTAATAGTCCACAACCGGGACCCAGGGCCTTCCCCGCTCTCAACAACCTCCACCCACGGTCCCCCTCCACCGGGCTTAATAGTCCACAACCGGGACCCAGGGCCTTCCCCGCTCTCAACAACCTCCACCCACGGTCCCCCTCCACCGGGCTTAATAGTCCACAACCGAGACCCAGGGCCTTCCCCGCTCTCAACAACCTCCACCCACGGTCCCCCTCCACCGGGCTTAATAGTCCACAACCGGGACCCAGGGCCTTCCCCGCTCTCAACAACCTCCACCCACGGTCCCCCAAGACGCACGTTCCAAGCCTTAACCCTCAGACCATCCACCCCCCGGGGGGGACCCCACACCCACCTGACCCCAACTCACTCCCACCAAAAACACCACCACCGCCACCGCCTCAACGGCCTGCCCAACCCAGCACTCCCACACACACACCTGCCCCACCAACGCTCCACACACGCTTTCTTCCCTCTCCCCGACCCGACCCAAGCCATCGCACCGCACCGGGTGAGGGCCTTAGCTTCCTCGCCCGCCCCCCCGCCCCCGACACGCAGGCAGGCAGAGGGAAAGGCCTCAGCGCCCCCCAGGACCGTCGCGCCGCCTTGGCCTCACGGCTTCCCTGCTCCCGCACGGCAGACACACGCCCCGCTCTACCCCCGCTGGGGCCAAAAGCTGCCTACGGCACCTGGGATTCCCAGGCGGTCACCCATCCAGGTACTAGCCAGGCCCGGGACGGTTTACCTTCCGAGATCGGACGAGATCGGGGGCATTCGGTCCGGTATGGCCGTAGGCCCCCGCCTCCCCGGGCTTTAGCGTCAGCAGCCTGGCCTCAGTCAGCCGGGCCCAAACAATTAACCCGGAGGCCGGGCCGAGGGAAAACTTCCTCCGAGCCGGCCCAAGGGGAAGGGAGGACGAGGACGCCGGGCCCGGGAGGTGACAGGACGTGCACGTCAGACCCGGGAAGCTGTGCGCCCCGAGGTTAACCCCCGGGCCGGGGCGGGGAGAGAAAAATGTTCTAAGTCCGGTAGGGACAGCAGGTCAACCCCGGTCCGAGGCGGGGAGAGAAATTTTCCAAGTCCGGCAGGGACAGCAGGTCAACCCCGGCCGCCGTAGCAGAGGTTGACCTGGTGTCCGATTCGCTCCCCGGGCACCAGGTCAACCTCGGGCGCTTTAGCGGAGGTTGACCTGGTGTCCGATTCGCTCCCCGGGCACCAGGTAAACCGTGGCCGCTTTCAGCGGAGGTTGACCTGGTGGCCGATCCCCTCCTCGGGCTCCAAGTCCGGCAGGGACAACAGGTCAACCCCGGTTCCGGGCGGGGAGAGAAAAATTTTCTAAGTCCGGCAGGGACAGCAGGTCAACCCCGGCCGCCGTAGCAGAGGTTGACCTGGTGTCCGATTCGCTCCCCGGGCACCAGGTCAACCTCGGGCGCTTTAGCAGAGGTTGACCTGGTGTCAGATTCGCTCCCCGGGCACCAGGTCAACCTCGGGCGCTTTAGCAGAGGTTGACCTGGTGTCCGATTCGGTCCCCGGGCACCAGGTAAACCGTGGCCGCTTTCAGCGGAGGTTGACCTGGTGGCCGATCCCCTCCTGGGGCTCCAAGTCCGGCAGGGACAGCAGGTCAACCCCGGTCCCAGGCGGGGAGAGAAAAAATTTCTAAGTCCTTCAGGGACAACAGGTCAACCCCGGTTCCGGGCGGGGAGAGAAAAATTTTCTAAGTCCGGCAGGGACAACAGGTCAACCCCGGTTCCGGGCGGGGAGAGAAAAATTTTCTAAGTCCGGCAGGGACAGCAGGTCAACCCCGGCCGCTTCAGCGGAGGTTGACCTGGTGTCCGATTCGGTCCCCGGGCACCAGGTAAACCGTGGCCGCTTTCAGCGGAGGTTGACCTGGTGGCCGATCCCCTCCTCGGGCTCCAAGTCCGGCAGGGACAGCAGGTCAACCCCGGCCGCTTTAGCAGAGGTTGACCTGGTGTCCGATTCGCTCCCCGGGCACCAGGTAAACCGTGGCCGCTTTCAGCGGAGGTTGACCTGGTGGCCGATCCCCTCCTCGGGCTCCAAGTCCGGCAGGGACAGCAGGTCAACCCCGGCCGCTTTAGCAGAGGTTGACCTGGTGTCCGATTCGCTCCCCGGGCACCAGGTAAACCGTGGCCGCTTTCAGCGGAGGTTGACCTGGTGGCCGATCCCCTCCTCGGGCTCCAAGTCCGGCAGGGACAGCAGGTGAACCCCGGCCGCTTTAGCAGAGGTTGACCTGGTGTCCGATTCGCTCCCCGGGCACCAGGTAAACCGTGGCCGCTTTCAGCGGAGGTTGACCTGGTGGCCGATCCCCTCCTCGGGCTCCAAGTCCGGCAGGGACAGCAGGTCAACCCCGGCCGCTTTAGCAGAGGTTGACCTGGTGTCCGATTCGCTCCCCGGGCACCAGGTAAACCGTGGCCGCTTTCAGCGGAGGTTGACCTGGTGGCCGATCCCCTCCTCGGGCTCCAAGTCCGGCAGGGACAACAGGTCAACCCCGGTTCCGGGCGGGGAGAGAAAAATTTTCTAAGTCCGGCAGGGACAGCAGGTCAACCCCGGCCGCCGTAGCAGAGGTTGACCTGGTGTCCGATTCGCTCCCCGGGCACCAGGTCAACCTCGGGCGCCTTAGCAGAGGTTGACCTGGTGTCCGATTCGCTCCCCGGGCACCAGGTAAACCGTGGCCGCTTTCAGCGGAGGTTGACCTGGTGGCCGATCCCCTCCTCGGGCTCCAAGTCCGGCAGGGACAGCAGGTGAACCCCGGCCGCTTTAGCAGAGGTTGACCTGGTGTCCGATTCGCTCCCCGGGCACCAGGTAAACCGTGGCCGCTTTCAGCGGAGGTTGACCTGGTGGCCGATCCCCTCCTCGGGCTCCAAGTCCGGCAGGGACAGCAGGTCAACCCCGGCCGCTTTAGCAGAGGTTGACCTGGTGTCCGATTCGCTCCCCGGGCACCAGGTAAACCGTGGCCGCTTTCAGCGGAGGTTGACCTGGTGGCCGATCCCCTCCTCGGGCTCCAAGTCCGGCAGGGACAACAGGTCAACCCCGGTTCCGGGCGGGGAGAGAAAAATTTTCTAAGTCCGGCAGGGACAGCAGGTCAACCCCGGCCGCCGTAGCAGAGGTTGACCTGGTGTCCGATTCGCTCCCCGGGCACCAGGTCAACCTCGGGCGCTTTAGCAGAGGTTGACCTGGTGTCCGATTCGGTCCCCGGGCACCAGGTAAACCGTGGCCGCTTTCAGCGGAGGTTGACCTGGTGGCCGATCCCCTCCTGGGGCTCCAAGTCCGGCAGGGACAGCAGGTCAACCCCGGTCCCAGGCGGGGAGAGAAAAAATTTCTAAGTCCTTCAGGGACAACAGGTCAACCCCGGTTCCGAGCGGGAGAGAAAAATTTTCCAAGTCCGGCAGGGACAACAGGTCAACCCCGGTTCCGGGCGGGGAGAGAAAAATTTTCAAAGTCCGGCAGGGACAGCAGGTCAACCCCGGCCGCTTCAGCGGAGGTTGACCTGGTGTCCGATTCGGTCCCCGGGCACCAGGTAAACCGTGGCCGCTTTCAGCGGAGGTTGACCTGGTGGCCGATCCCCTCCTCGGGCTCCAAGTCCGGCACGGACAGCAGGTCAACCCCGGCCGCTTTAGCAGAGGTTGACCTGGTGTCCGATTCGCTCCCCGGGCACCAGGTAAACCGTGGCCGCTTTCAGCGGAGGTTGACCTGGTGGCCGATCCCCTCCTCGGGCTCCAAGTCCGGCAGGGACAGCAGGTCAACCCCGGCCGCTTCAGCTGAGGTTGACCTGGTGTCCGATTCGCTCCCCGGGCACCAGGTAAACCGTGGCCGCTTTCAGCGGAGGTTGACCTGGTGGCCGATCCCCTCCTGGGGCTCCAAGTCCGGCAGGGACAACAGGTCAACCCCGGTCCCAGGCGGCAGAGAAAAATTTTCTAAGTCCGGCAGGGACAACAGGTCAACCCCGGTCCCAGGCGGGAGAGAAAAAATTTCTAAGTCCGGCAGGGACAACAGGTCAACCCCGGTCCCAGGCTGGAGAGAAAAATTTTCTAAGTCCGGCAGGGACAGCAGGTCAACCCCGGCCGCTTTAGCAGAGGTTGACCTGGTGTCCGATTCGCTCCCCGGGCACCAGGTCAACCTCTGGCGCTTTAGCAGAGGTTGACCTGGTGTCAGATTCGCTCCCCGGGCACCAGGTCAACCTCGGTCGCTTTAGCAGAGGTTGACCTGGTGTCCGATTCGCTCCCCGGGCACCAGGTAAACCGTGGCCGCTTTCAGCGGAGGTTGACCTGGTGGCCGATCCCCTCCTGGGGCTCCAAGTCCGGCAGGGACAACAGGTCAACCCCGGTCCCAGGCGGGGAGAGAAAAAATTTCTAAGTCCGGCAGGGACAACAGGTCAACCCCGGTCCCAGGCGGGGAGAGAAAAAATTTCTAAGTCCGGCAGGGACAACAGGTCAACCCCGGTCCCAGGCTGGAGAGAAAAATTTTCCAAGTCCGGCAGGGACAGCAGGTCAACCCCGGCCGCTTCAGCTGAGGTTGACCTGGTGTCCGATTCGCTCCCCGGGCACCAGGTAAACCGTGGCCGCTTTCAGCGGAGGTTTACCTGGTGGCCGATCCCCTCCTCGGGCTCCAAGTCCGGCAGGGACAACAGGTCAACCCCGGTCCCAGGCGGGAGAGAAAAATTTTCTAAGTCCGGCAGGGACAACAGGTCAACCCCGGTTCCGAGCGGGAGAGAAAAATTTTCTAAGTCCGGCAGGGACAACAGGTCAACCCCGGTCCCAGGCGGCAGAGAAAAAATTTCTAAGTCCGGCAGGGACAACAGGTCAACCCCGGTACCGGGCGGGAGAGAAAAAATTTCTAAGTCCGGCAGGGACAACAGGTCAACCCCGGTCCCAGGCTGGAGAGAAAAAATTTCTAAGTCCGGCAGGGACAACAGGTCAACCCCGGTCCCAGGCGGCAGAGAAAAAATTTCTAAGTCCGGCAGGGACAACAGGTCAACCCCGGTCCCAGGCGGGAGAGAAAAATTTTCTAAGTCCGGCAGGGACAACAGGTCAACCCCGGTCCCAGGCGGCAGAGAAAAAATTTCTAAGTCCGGCAGGGACAACAGGTCAACCCCGGTCCCAGGCGGGAGAGAAAAATTTTCTAAGTCCGGCAGGGACAACAGGTCAACCCCGGTCCCAGGCGGCAGAGAAAAAATTTCTAAGTCCGGCAGGGACAACAGGTCAACCCCGGTACCGGGCGGGAGAGAAAAAATTTCTAAGTCCGGCAGGGACAACAGGTCAACCCCGGTCCCAGGCTGGAGAGAAAAAATTTCTAAGTCCGGCAGGGACAACAGGTCAACCCCGGTCCCAGGCGGCAGAGAAAAAATTTCTAAGTCCGGCAGGGACAACAGGTCAACCCCGGTCCCAGGCGGCAGAGAAAAAATTTCTAAGTCCGGCAGGGACAACAGGTCAACCCCGGTCCCAGGCGGCAGAGAAAAAATTTCTAAGTCCGGCAGGGACAACAGGTCAACCCCGGTCCCAGGCGGGAGAGAAAAATTTTCTAAGTCCGGCAGGGACAACAGGTCAACCCCGGTCCCAGGCGGGAGAGAAAAATTTTCTAAGTCCGGCAGGGACAACAGGTCAACCCCGGTCCCAGGCGGCAGAGAAAAATTTTCTAAGTCCGGCAGGGACAACAGGTCAACCCCGGTCCCAGGCGGCAGAGAAAAAATTTCTAAGTCCGGCAGGGACAACAGGTCAACCCCGGTCCCAGGCGGGAGAGAAAAAATTTCTAAGTCCGGCAGGGACAACAGGTCAACCCCGGTCCCAGGCGGGAGAGAAAAAATTTCTAAGTCCGGCAGGGACAACAGGTCAACCCCGGTCCCGGGCTGGAGAGAAAAATTTTCTAAGTCCGGCAGGGACAACAGGTCAACCCCGGTCCCAGGCTGGGGAGAAAAAATTTCTAAGTCCGGCAGGGACAACAGGTCAACCCCGGTCCCAGGCGGCAGAGAAAAAATTTCTAAGTCCGGCAGGGACAACAGGTCAACCCCGGTCCCAGGCGGGAGAGAAAAATTTTCTAAGTCCGGCAGGGACAACAGGTCAACCCCGGTCCCAGGCGGCAGAGAAAAAATTTCTAAGTCCGGCAGGGACAACAGGTCAACCCCGGTACCGGGCGGGAGAGAAAAAATTTCTAAGTCCGGCAGGGACAACAGGTCAACCCCGGTCCCAGGCGGCAGAGAAAAAATTTCTAAGTCCGGCAGGGACAACAGGTCAACCCCGGTCCCAGGCTGGAGAGAAAAATTTTCTAAGTCCGGCAGGGAGAACAGGTCAACCCCGGTCCCAGGCGGCAGAGAAAAATTTTCTAAGTCCGGCAGGGACAGCAGGTCAACCCCGGTCCCAGGCTGGAGAGAAAAATTTTCTAAGTCCGGCAGGGACAGCAGGTCAACCCCGGCCGCTTTAGCAGAGGTTGACCTGGTGTCCGATTCGCTCCCCGGGCACCAGGTCAACCTCTGGCGCTTTAGCAGAGGTTGACCTGGTGTCAGATTCGCTCCCCGGGCACCAGGTCAACCTCGGTCGCTTTAGCAGAGGTTGACCTGGTGTCCGATTCGCTCCCCGGGCACCAGGTAAACCGTGGCCGCTTTCAGCGGAGGTTGACCTGGTGGCCGATTCCCTCCTCGGGCTCCAAGTCCGGCAGGGACAGCAGGTCAACCCCGGTCCCAGGCGGGGAGAGAAAAAATTTCTAAGTCCGGCAGGGACAACAGGTCAACCCCGGTCCCAGGCTGGAGAGAAAAATTTTCCAAGTCCGGCAGGGACAGCAGGTCAACCCCGGCCGCTTCAGCTGAGGTTGACCTGGTGTCCGATTCGCTCCCCGGGCACCAGGTAAACCGTGGCCGCTTTCAGCGGAGGTTTACCTGGTGGCCGATCCCCTCCTCGGGCTCCAAGTCCGGCAGGGACAACAGGTCAACCCCGGTCCCAGGCGGGAGAGAAAAATTTTCTAAGTCCGGCAGGGACAACAGGTCAACCCCGGTCCCAGGCTGGAGAGAAAAATTTTCTAAGTCCGGCAGGGACAGCAGGTCAACCCCGGCCGCTTTAGCAGAGGTTGACCTGGTGTCCGATTCGCTCCCCGGGCACCAGGTCAACCTCTGGCGCTTTAGCAGAGGTTGACCTGGTGTCAGATTCGCTCCCCGGGCACCAGGTCAACCTCGGTCGCTTTAGCAGAGGTTGACCTGGTGTCCGATTCGCTCCCCGGGCACCAGGTAAACCGTGGCCGCTTTCAGCGGAGGTTGACCTGGTGGCCGATTCCCTCCTAGGGCTCCAAGTCCGGCAGGGACAGCAGGTCAACCCCGGTCCCAGGCGGGGAGAGAAAAAATTTCTAAGTCCGGCAGGGACAACAGGTCAACCCCGGTCCCAGGCTGGAGAGAAAAATTTTCCAAGTCCGGCAGGGACAGCAGGTCAACCCCGGTCCCAGGCGGGAGAGAAAAATTTTCTAAGTCCGGCAGGGACAACAGGTCAACCCCGGTCCCAGGCGGCAGAGAAAAAATTTCTAAGTCCGGCAGGGACAACAGGTCAACCCCGGTCCCAGGCGGGAGAGAAAAATTTTCTAAGTCCGGCAGGGACAACAGGTCAACCCCGGTCCCAGGCGGCAGAGAAAAAATTTCTAAGTCCGGCAGGGACAACAGGTCAACCCCGGTACCGGGCGGGAGAGAAAAAATTTCTAAGTCCGGCAGGGACAACAGGTCAACCCCGGTCCCAGGCTGGAGAGAAAAAATTTCTAAGTCCGGCAGGGACAACAGGTCAACCCCGGTCCCAGGCGGCAGAGAAAAAATTTCTAAGTCCGGCAGGGACAACAGGTCAACCCCGGTCCCAGGCGGGAGAGAAAAATTTTCTAAGTCCGGCAGGGACAACAGGTCAACCCCGGTCCCAGGCGGGAGAGAAAAATTTTCTAAGTCCGGCAGGGACAACAGGTCAACCCCGGTCCCAGGCGGCAGAGAAAAATTTTCTAAGTCCGGCAGGGACAACAGGTCAACCCCGGTCCCAGGCGGCAGAGAAAAATTTTCTAAGTCCGGCAGGGACAACAGGTCAACCCCGGTCCCAGGCTGGAGAGAAAAATTTTCTAAGTCCGGCAGGGACAGCAGGTCAACCCCGGCCGCTTTAGCAGAGGTTGACCTGGTGTCCGATTCGCTCCCCGGGCACCAGGTCAACCTCTGGCGCTTTAGCAGAGGTTGACCTGGTGTCAGATTCGCTCCCCGGGCACCAGGTCAACCTCGGTCGCTTTAGCAGAGGTTGACCTGGTGTCCGATTCGCTCCCCGGGCACCAGGTAAACCGTGGCCGCTTTCAGCGGAGGTTGACCTGGTGGCCGATTCCCTCCTCGGGCTCCAAGTCCGGCAGGGACAGCAGGTCAACCCCGGTCCCAGGCGGGGAGAGAAAAAATTTCTAAGTCCGGCAGGGACAACAGGTCAACCCCGGTCCCAGGCTGGAGAGAAAAATTTTCCAAGTCCGGCAGGGACAGCAGGTCAACCCCGGCCGCTTCAGCTGAGGTTGACCTGGTGTCCGATTCGCTCCCCGGGCACCAGGTAAACCGTGGCCGCTTTCAGCGGAGGTTTACCTGGTGGCCGATCCCCTCCTCGGGCTCCAAGTCCGGCAGGGACAACAGGTCAACCCCGGTCCCAGGCGGGAGAGAAAAATTTTCTAAGTCCGGCAGGGACAACAGGTCAACCCCGGTCCCAGGCTGGAGAGAAAAATTTTCTAAGTCCGGCAGGGACAGCAGGTCAACCCCGGCCGCTTTAGCAGAGGTTGACCTGGTGTCCGATTCGCTCCCCGGGCACCAGGTCAACCTCTGGCGCTTTAGCAGAGGTTGACCTGGTGTCAGATTCGCTCCCCGGGCACCAGGTCAACCTCGGTCGCTTTAGCAGAGGTTGACCTGGTGTCCGATTCGCTCCCCGGGCACCAG
>NW_027439075.1:322500-327500 GCF_033958435.1 Carettochelys insculpta
ACCCAGGGCCTTCCCCGCTCTCAACAACCTCCACCCACGGTCCCCCTCCACCGGGCTTAATAGTCCACAACCGGGACCCAGGGCCTTCCCCGCTCTCAACAACCTCCACCCACGGTCCCCCAAGACGCACGTTCCAAGCCTTAACCCTCAGACCATCCACCCCCCGGGGGGGACCCCACACCCACCTGACCCCAACTCACTCCCACCAAAAACACCACCACCGCCACCGCCTCAACGGCCTGCCCAACCCAGCACTCCCACACACACACCTGCCCCACCAACGCTCCACACACGCTTTCTTCCCTCTCCCCGACCCGACCCAAGCCATCGCACCGCACCGGGTGAGGGCCTTAGCTTCCTCGCCCGCCCCCCCGCCCCCGACACGCAGGCAGGCAGAGGGAAAGGCCTCAGCGCCCCCCAGGACCGTCGCGCCGCCTTGGCCTCACGGCTTCCCTGCTCCCGCACGGCAGACACACGCCCCGCTCTACCCCCGCTGGGGCCAAAAGCTGCCTACGGCACCTGGGATTCCCAGGCGGTCACCCATCCAGGTACTAGCCAGGCCCGGGACGGTTTACCTTCCGAGATCGGACGAGATCGGGGGCATTCGGTCCGGTATGGCCGTAGGCCCCCGCCTCCCCGGGCTTTAGCGTCAGCAGCCTGGCCTCAGTCAGCCGGGCCCAAACAATTAACCCGGAGGCCGGGCCGAGGGAAAACTTCCTCCGAGCCGGCCCAAGGGGAAGGGAGGACGAGGACGCCGGGCCCGGGAGGTGACAGGACGTGCACGTCAGACCCGGGAAGCTGTGCGCCCCGAGGTTAACCCCCGGGCCGGGGCGGGGAGAGAAAAATGTTCTAAGTCCGGTAGGGACAGCAGGTCAACCCCGGTCCGAGGCGGGGAGAGAAATTTTCCAAGTCCGGCAGGGACAGCAGGTCAACCCCGGCCGCCGTAGCAGAGGTTGACCTGGTGTCCGATTCGCTCCCCGGGCACCAGGTCAACCTCGGGCGCTTTAGCGGAGGTTGACCTGGTGTCCGATTCGCTCCCCGGGCACCAGGTAAACCGTGGCCGCTTTCAGCGGAGGTTGACCTGGTGGCCGATCCCCTCCTCGGGCTCCAAGTCCGGCAGGGACAACAGGTCAACCCCGGTTCCGGGCGGGGAGAGAAAAATTTTCTAAGTCCGGCAGGGACAGCAGGTCAACCCCGGCCGCCGTAGCAGAGGTTGACCTGGTGTCCGATTCGCTCCCCGGGCACCAGGTCAACCTCGGGCGCTTTAGCAGAGGTTGACCTGGTGTCAGATTCGCTCCCCGGGCACCAGGTCAACCTCGGGCGCTTTAGCAGAGGTTGACCTGGTGTCCGATTCGGTCCCCGGGCACCAGGTAAACCGTGGCCGCTTTCAGCGGAGGTTGACCTGGTGGCCGATCCCCTCCTGGGGCTCCAAGTCCGGCAGGGACAGCAGGTCAACCCCGGTCCCAGGCGGGGAGAGAAAAAATTTCTAAGTCCTTCAGGGACAACAGGTCAACCCCGGTTCCGGGCGGGGAGAGAAAAATTTTCTAAGTCCGGCAGGGACAACAGGTCAACCCCGGTTCCGGGCGGGGAGAGAAAAATTTTCTAAGTCCGGCAGGGACAGCAGGTCAACCCCGGCCGCTTCAGCGGAGGTTGACCTGGTGTCCGATTCGGTCCCCGGGCACCAGGTAAACCGTGGCCGCTTTCAGCGGAGGTTGACCTGGTGGCCGATCCCCTCCTCGGGCTCCAAGTCCGGCAGGGACAGCAGGTCAACCCCGGCCGCTTTAGCAGAGGTTGACCTGGTGTCCGATTCGCTCCCCGGGCACCAGGTAAACCGTGGCCGCTTTCAGCGGAGGTTGACCTGGTGGCCGATCCCCTCCTCGGGCTCCAAGTCCGGCAGGGACAGCAGGTCAACCCCGGCCGCTTTAGCAGAGGTTGACCTGGTGTCCGATTCGCTCCCCGGGCACCAGGTAAACCGTGGCCGCTTTCAGCGGAGGTTGACCTGGTGGCCGATCCCCTCCTCGGGCTCCAAGTCCGGCAGGGACAACAGGTCAACCCCGGTCCCAGGCGGGAGAGAAAAATTTTCTAAGTCCGGCAGGGACAACAGGTCAACCCCGGTCCCAGGCTGGAGAGAAAAATTTTCTAAGTCCGGCAGGGAGAACAGGTCAACCCCGGTCCCAGGCGGCAGAGAAAAATTTTCTAAGTCCGGCAGGGACAGCAGGTCAACCCCGGTCCCAGGCTGGAGAGAAAAATTTTCTAAGTCCGGCAGGGACAGCAGGTCAACCCCGGCCGCTTTAGCAGAGGTTGACCTGGTGTCCGATTCGCTCCCCGGGCACCAGGTCAACCTCTGGCGCTTTAGCAGAGGTTGACCTGGTGTCAGATTCGCTCCCCGGGCACCAGGTCAACCTCGGTCGCTTTAGCAGAGGTTGACCTGGTGTCCGATTCGCTCCCCGGGCACCAGGTAAACCGTGGCCGCTTTCAGCGGAGGTTGACCTGGTGGCCGATTCCCTCCTCGGGCTCCAAGTCCGGCAGGGACAGCAGGTCAACCCCGGTCCCAGGCGGGGAGAGAAAAAATTTCTAAGTCCGGCAGGGACAACAGGTCAACCCCGGTCCCAGGCTGGAGAGAAAAATTTTCCAAGTCCGGCAGGGACAGCAGGTCAACCCCGGCCGCTTCAGCTGAGGTTGACCTGGTGTCCGATTCGCTCCCCGGGCACCAGGTAAACCGTGGCCGCTTTCAGCGGAGGTTTACCTGGTGGCCGATCCCCTCCTCGGGCTCCAAGTCCGGCAGGGACAACAGGTCAACCCCGGTCCCAGGCGGGAGAGAAAAATTTTCTAAGTCCGGCAGGGACAACAGGTCAACCCCGGTCCCAGGCTGGAGAGAAAAATTTTCTAAGTCCGGCAGGGACAGCAGGTCAACCCCGGCCGCTTTAGCAGAGGTTGACCTGGTGTCCGATTCGCTCCCCGGGCACCAGGTCAACCTCTGGCGCTTTAGCAGAGGTTGACCTGGTGTCAGATTCGCTCCCCGGGCACCAGGTCAACCTCGGTCGCTTTAGCAGAGGTTGACCTGGTGTCCGATTCGCTCCCCGGGCACCAGGTAAACCGTGGCCGCTTTCAGCGGAGGTTGACCTGGTGGCCGATTCCCTCCTCGGGCTCCAAGTCCGGCAGGGACAGCAGGTCAACCCCGGTCCCAGGCGGGGAGAGAAAAAATTTCTAAGTCCGGCAGGGACAACAGGTCAACCCCGGTCCCAGGCTGGAGAGAAAAATTTTCCAAGTCCGGCAGGGACAGCAGGTCAACCCCGGTCCCAGGCGGGAGAGAAAAATTTTCTAAGTCCGGCAGGGACAACAGGTCAACCCCGGTCCCAGGCGGCAGAGAAAAAATTTCTAAGTCCGGCAGGGACAACAGGTCAACCCCGGTCCCAGGCGGGAGAGAAAAATTTTCTAAGTCCGGCAGGGACAACAGGTCAACCCCGGTCCCAGGCGGCAGAGAAAAAATTTCTAAGTCCGGCAGGGACAACAGGTCAACCCCGGTACCGGGCGGGAGAGAAAAAATTTCTAAGTCCGGCAGGGACAACAGGTCAACCCCGGTCCCAGGCTGGAGAGAAAAAATTTCTAAGTCCGGCAGGGACAACAGGTCAACCCCGGTCCCAGGCGGCAGAGAAAAAATTTCTAAGTCCGGCAGGGACAACAGGTCAACCCCGGTCCCAGGCGGGAGAGAAAAATTTTCTAAGTCCGGCAGGGACAACAGGTCAACCCCGGTCCCAGGCGGGAGAGAAAAATTTTCTAAGTCCGGCAGGGACAACAGGTCAACCCCGGTCCCAGGCGGGAGAGAAAAATTTTCTAAGTCCGGCAGGGACAACAGGTCAACCCCGGTCCCAGGCGGCAGAGAAAAATTTTCTAAGTCCGGCAGGGACAACAGGTCAACCCCGGTCCCAGGCTGGAGAGAAAAAATTTCTAAGTCCGGCAGGGACAACAGGTCAACCCCGGTCCCAGGCGGGAGAGAAAAAATTTCTAAGTCCGGCAGGGACAACAGGTCAACCCCGGTCCCAGGCGGGAGAGAAAAAATTTCTAAGTCCGGCAGGGACAACAGGTCAACCCCGGTCCCGGGCTGGAGAGAAAAATTTTCTAAGTCCGGCAGGGACAACAGGTCAACCCCGGCCGCTTTAGCGGAGGTTGACCTGGTGTCCGATTCGGTCCCCGGACACCAGGTCAACCTCTGGCGCTTTCAGCGAGGTTGACCTGGTGGCCGGCTGAGCTCTGGAAGTCCGAATGGGGTTGAATTTGACCCGTGCAGCCGACCTAGAGTTCCAGGCGGTCGGCCGCTTTTGTGAGTCGTTCCCGCCTGTTGCCGCTGGGGGACTTTTCACGTATAAGGTTACGACAGGTACCGGGAGAATAGTAAGAGAAGGCTTGTCTGGCTCCAGCCTTTAGAGACGTACACGTGAGAGAGACCGACCGTCGTGTGAAGGCCCTTCCCGGGGACTCGGACGAGGGACCCGGGCGGACGTCTGCGGGGACGTCTGCGGCGGTTCGGGGTGTCGTCTCGGGCCCGATCCTCCGGAGAGGGGGCTCTCGAGGGAGGCTCGGCGCACGTCCGCGGGGACGGCCGCCGGGAGCGAGGCCCCGCTCCTCCTTCCGATCGATGGGGCGCTCGCGGACGAGACGGAGAGGGCCCTTCGCGGGCCGGCACCCTTCCCGCGGCGGGCAGGGATCGCGCCGGTGTTCAGGCGGACCTGGGACCCTGCTCCTCCTTCTCTTCCGCACCCGTGCTTGGAGGGACGTTCCCCGGCAGGGGGGGGACCCCTTCCACCCCACGGGGGCTCGTCGGGCAACGGGCGCGGGCCCGTCCCACGGCCCCCTCGTGCGCTGCGTCCTTGACGGGGCGGGTCGGCGGTCCGAGCCGCCACCCCCCCTCCGGCTGTCCATCCGCTTCGGTCGGGCGAGGCCGAGCGGCACCGTCAGCCCACCCAGGGGTCCGAAAGCCCGGCCCGCCGCGAGGCGCGGCG
>NW_027439075.1:340000-350000 GCF_033958435.1 Carettochelys insculpta
ACCAACGCTCCACACACGCTTTCTTCCCTCTCCCCGACCCGACCCAAGCCATCGCACCGCACCGGGTGAGGGCCTTAGCTTCCTCGCCCGCCCCCCCGCCCCCGACACGCAGGCAGGCAGAGGGAAAGGCCTCAGCGCCCCCCAGGACCGTCGCGCCGCCTTGGCCTCACGGCTTCCCTGCTCCCGCACGGCAGACACACGCCCCGCTCTACCCCCGCTGGGGCCAAAAGCTGCCTACGGCACCTGGGATTCCCAGGCGGTCACCCATCCAGGTACTAGCCAGGCCCGGGACGGTTTACCTTCCGAGATCGGACGAGATCGGGGGCATTCGGTCCGGTATGGCCGTAGGCCCCCGCCTCCCCGGGCTTTAGCGTCAGCAGCCTGGCCTCAGTCAGCCGGGCCCAAACAATTAACCCGGAGGCCGGGCCGAGGGAAAACTTCCTCCGAGCCGGCCCAAGGGGAAGGGAGGACGAGGACGCCGGGCCCGGGAGGTGACAGGACGTGCACGTCAGACCCGGGAAGCTGTGCGCCCCGAGGTTAACCCCCGGGCCGGGGCGGGGAGAGAAAAATGTTCTAAGTCCGGTAGGGACAGCAGGTCAACCCCGGTCCGAGGCGGGGAGAGAAATTTTCCAAGTCCGGCAGGGACAGCAGGTCAACCCCGGCCGCCGTAGCAGAGGTTGACCTGGTGTCCGATTCGCTCCCCGGGCACCAGGTCAACCTCGGGCGCTTTAGCGGAGGTTGACCTGGTGTCCGATTCGCTCCCCGGGCACCAGGTAAACCGTGGCCGCTTTCAGCGGAGGTTGACCTGGTGGCCGATCCCCTCCTCGGGCTCCAAGTCCGGCAGGGACAACAGGTCAACCCCGGTTCCGGGCGGGGAGAGAAAAATTTTCTAAGTCCGGCAGGGACAGCAGGTCAACCCCGGCCGCCGTAGCAGAGGTTGACCTGGTGTCCGATTCGCTCCCCGGGCACCAGGTCAACCTCGGGCGCTTTAGCAGAGGTTGACCTGGTGTCAGATTCGCTCCCCGGGCACCAGGTCAACCTCGGGCGCTTTAGCAGAGGTTGACCTGGTGTCCGATTCGGTCCCCGGGCACCAGGTAAACCGTGGCCGCTTTCAGCGGAGGTTGACCTGGTGGCCGATCCCCTCCTGGGGCTCCAAGTCCGGCAGGGACAGCAGGTCAACCCCGGTCCCAGGCGGGGAGAGAAAAAATTTCTAAGTCCTTCAGGGACAACAGGTCAACCCCGGTTCCGGGCGGGGAGAGAAAAATTTTCTAAGTCCGGCAGGGACAACAGGTCAACCCCGGTTCCGGGCGGGGAGAGAAAAATTTTCTAAGTCCGGCAGGGACAGCAGGTCAACCCCGGCCGCTTCAGCGGAGGTTGACCTGGTGTCCGATTCGGTCCCCGGGCACCAGGTAAACCGTGGCCGCTTTCAGCGGAGGTTGACCTGGTGGCCGATCCCCTCCTCGGGCTCCAAGTCCGGCAGGGACAGCAGGTCAACCCCGGCCGCTTTAGCAGAGGTTGACCTGGTGTCCGATTCGCTCCCCGGGCACCAGGTAAACCGTGGCCGCTTTCAGCGGAGGTTGACCTGGTGGCCGATCCCCTCCTCGGGCTCCAAGTCCGGCAGGGACAGCAGGTCAACCCCGGCCGCTTTAGCAGAGGTTGACCTGGTGTCCGATTCGCTCCCCGGGCACCAGGTAAACCGTGGCCGCTTTCAGCGGAGGTTGACCTGGTGGCCGATCCCCTCCTCGGGCTCCAAGTCCGGCAGGGACAGCAGGTGAACCCCGGCCGCTTTAGCAGAGGTTGACCTGGTGTCCGATTCGCTCCCCGGGCACCAGGTAAACCGTGGCCGCTTTCAGCGGAGGTTGACCTGGTGGCCGATCCCCTCCTCGGGCTCCAAGTCCGGCAGGGACAGCAGGTCAACCCCGGCCGCTTTAGCAGAGGTTGACCTGGTGTCCGATTCGCTCCCCGGGCACCAGGTAAACCGTGGCCGCTTTCAGCGGAGGTTGACCTGGTGGCCGATCCCCTCCTCGGGCTCCAAGTCCGGCAGGGACAACAGGTCAACCCCGGTTCCGGGCGGGGAGAGAAAAATTTTCTAAGTCCGGCAGGGACAGCAGGTCAACCCCGGCCGCCGTAGCAGAGGTTGACCTGGTGTCCGATTCGCTCCCCGGGCACCAGGTCAACCTCGGGCGCCTTAGCAGAGGTTGACCTGGTGTCCGATTCGCTCCCCGGGCACCAGGTAAACCGTGGCCGCTTTCAGCGGAGGTTGACCTGGTGGCCGATCCCCTCCTCGGGCTCCAAGTCCGGCAGGGACAGCAGGTGAACCCCGGCCGCTTTAGCAGAGGTTGACCTGGTGTCCGATTCGCTCCCCGGGCACCAGGTAAACCGTGGCCGCTTTCAGCGGAGGTTGACCTGGTGGCCGATCCCCTCCTCGGGCTCCAAGTCCGGCAGGGACAGCAGGTCAACCCCGGCCGCTTTAGCAGAGGTTGACCTGGTGTCCGATTCGCTCCCCGGGCACCAGGTAAACCGTGGCCGCTTTCAGCGGAGGTTGACCTGGTGGCCGATCCCCTCCTCGGGCTCCAAGTCCGGCAGGGACAACAGGTCAACCCCGGTTCCGGGCGGGGAGAGAAAAATTTTCTAAGTCCGGCAGGGACAGCAGGTCAACCCCGGCCGCCGTAGCAGAGGTTGACCTGGTGTCCGATTCGCTCCCCGGGCACCAGGTCAACCTCGGGCGCTTTAGCAGAGGTTGACCTGGTGTCCGATTCGGTCCCCGGGCACCAGGTAAACCGTGGCCGCTTTCAGCGGAGGTTGACCTGGTGGCCGATCCCCTCCTGGGGCTCCAAGTCCGGCAGGGACAGCAGGTCAACCCCGGTCCCAGGCGGGGAGAGAAAAAATTTCTAAGTCCTTCAGGGACAACAGGTCAACCCCGGTTCCGAGCGGGAGAGAAAAATTTTCCAAGTCCGGCAGGGACAACAGGTCAACCCCGGTTCCGGGCGGGGAGAGAAAAATTTTCAAAGTCCGGCAGGGACAGCAGGTCAACCCCGGCCGCTTCAGCGGAGGTTGACCTGGTGTCCGATTCGGTCCCCGGGCACCAGGTAAACCGTGGCCGCTTTCAGCGGAGGTTGACCTGGTGGCCGATCCCCTCCTCGGGCTCCAAGTCCGGCACGGACAGCAGGTCAACCCCGGCCGCTTTAGCAGAGGTTGACCTGGTGTCCGATTCGCTCCCCGGGCACCAGGTAAACCGTGGCCGCTTTCAGCGGAGGTTGACCTGGTGGCCGATCCCCTCCTCGGGCTCCAAGTCCGGCAGGGACAGCAGGTCAACCCCGGCCGCTTCAGCTGAGGTTGACCTGGTGTCCGATTCGCTCCCCGGGCACCAGGTAAACCGTGGCCGCTTTCAGCGGAGGTTGACCTGGTGGCCGATCCCCTCCTGGGGCTCCAAGTCCGGCAGGGACAACAGGTCAACCCCGGTCCCAGGCGGCAGAGAAAAATTTTCTAAGTCCGGCAGGGACAACAGGTCAACCCCGGTCCCAGGCGGGAGAGAAAAAATTTCTAAGTCCGGCAGGGACAACAGGTCAACCCCGGTCCCAGGCTGGAGAGAAAAATTTTCTAAGTCCGGCAGGGACAGCAGGTCAACCCCGGCCGCTTTAGCAGAGGTTGACCTGGTGTCCGATTCGCTCCCCGGGCACCAGGTCAACCTCTGGCGCTTTAGCAGAGGTTGACCTGGTGTCAGATTCGCTCCCCGGGCACCAGGTCAACCTCGGTCGCTTTAGCAGAGGTTGACCTGGTGTCCGATTCGCTCCCCGGGCACCAGGTAAACCGTGGCCGCTTTCAGCGGAGGTTGACCTGGTGGCCGATCCCCTCCTGGGGCTCCAAGTCCGGCAGGGACAACAGGTCAACCCCGGTCCCAGGCGGGGAGAGAAAAAATTTCTAAGTCCGGCAGGGACAACAGGTCAACCCCGGTCCCAGGCGGGGAGAGAAAAAATTTCTAAGTCCGGCAGGGACAACAGGTCAACCCCGGTCCCAGGCTGGAGAGAAAAATTTTCCAAGTCCGGCAGGGACAGCAGGTCAACCCCGGCCGCTTCAGCTGAGGTTGACCTGGTGTCCGATTCGCTCCCCGGGCACCAGGTAAACCGTGGCCGCTTTCAGCGGAGGTTTACCTGGTGGCCGATCCCCTCCTCGGGCTCCAAGTCCGGCAGGGACAACAGGTCAACCCCGGTCCCAGGCGGGAGAGAAAAATTTTCTAAGTCCGGCAGGGACAACAGGTCAACCCCGGTTCCGAGCGGGAGAGAAAAATTTTCTAAGTCCGGCAGGGACAACAGGTCAACCCCGGTCCCAGGCGGCAGAGAAAAAATTTCTAAGTCCGGCAGGGACAACAGGTCAACCCCGGTACCGGGCGGGAGAGAAAAAATTTCTAAGTCCGGCAGGGACAACAGGTCAACCCCGGTCCCAGGCTGGAGAGAAAAAATTTCTAAGTCCGGCAGGGACAACAGGTCAACCCCGGTCCCAGGCGGCAGAGAAAAAATTTCTAAGTCCGGCAGGGACAACAGGTCAACCCCGGTCCCAGGCGGGAGAGAAAAATTTTCTAAGTCCGGCAGGGACAACAGGTCAACCCCGGTCCCAGGCGGCAGAGAAAAAATTTCTAAGTCCGGCAGGGACAACAGGTCAACCCCGGTCCCAGGCGGGAGAGAAAAATTTTCTAAGTCCGGCAGGGACAACAGGTCAACCCCGGTCCCAGGCGGCAGAGAAAAAATTTCTAAGTCCGGCAGGGACAACAGGTCAACCCCGGTACCGGGCGGGAGAGAAAAAATTTCTAAGTCCGGCAGGGACAACAGGTCAACCCCGGTCCCAGGCTGGAGAGAAAAAATTTCTAAGTCCGGCAGGGACAACAGGTCAACCCCGGTCCCAGGCGGCAGAGAAAAAATTTCTAAGTCCGGCAGGGACAACAGGTCAACCCCGGTCCCAGGCGGCAGAGAAAAAATTTCTAAGTCCGGCAGGGACAACAGGTCAACCCCGGTCCCAGGCGGCAGAGAAAAAATTTCTAAGTCCGGCAGGGACAACAGGTCAACCCCGGTCCCAGGCGGGAGAGAAAAATTTTCTAAGTCCGGCAGGGACAACAGGTCAACCCCGGTCCCAGGCGGGAGAGAAAAATTTTCTAAGTCCGGCAGGGACAACAGGTCAACCCCGGTCCCAGGCGGCAGAGAAAAATTTTCTAAGTCCGGCAGGGACAACAGGTCAACCCCGGTCCCAGGCGGCAGAGAAAAAATTTCTAAGTCCGGCAGGGACAACAGGTCAACCCCGGTCCCAGGCGGGAGAGAAAAAATTTCTAAGTCCGGCAGGGACAACAGGTCAACCCCGGTCCCAGGCGGGAGAGAAAAAATTTCTAAGTCCGGCAGGGACAACAGGTCAACCCCGGTCCCGGGCTGGAGAGAAAAATTTTCTAAGTCCGGCAGGGACAACAGGTCAACCCCGGTCCCAGGCTGGGGAGAAAAAATTTCTAAGTCCGGCAGGGACAACAGGTCAACCCCGGTCCCAGGCGGCAGAGAAAAAATTTCTAAGTCCGGCAGGGACAACAGGTCAACCCCGGTCCCAGGCGGGAGAGAAAAATTTTCTAAGTCCGGCAGGGACAACAGGTCAACCCCGGTCCCAGGCGGCAGAGAAAAAATTTCTAAGTCCGGCAGGGACAACAGGTCAACCCCGGTACCGGGCGGGAGAGAAAAAATTTCTAAGTCCGGCAGGGACAACAGGTCAACCCCGGTCCCAGGCGGCAGAGAAAAAATTTCTAAGTCCGGCAGGGACAACAGGTCAACCCCGGTCCCAGGCTGGAGAGAAAAATTTTCTAAGTCCGGCAGGGAGAACAGGTCAACCCCGGTCCCAGGCGGCAGAGAAAAATTTTCTAAGTCCGGCAGGGACAGCAGGTCAACCCCGGTCCCAGGCTGGAGAGAAAAATTTTCTAAGTCCGGCAGGGACAGCAGGTCAACCCCGGCCGCTTTAGCAGAGGTTGACCTGGTGTCCGATTCGCTCCCCGGGCACCAGGTCAACCTCTGGCGCTTTAGCAGAGGTTGACCTGGTGTCAGATTCGCTCCCCGGGCACCAGGTCAACCTCGGTCGCTTTAGCAGAGGTTGACCTGGTGTCCGATTCGCTCCCCGGGCACCAGGTAAACCGTGGCCGCTTTCAGCGGAGGTTGACCTGGTGGCCGATTCCCTCCTCGGGCTCCAAGTCCGGCAGGGACAGCAGGTCAACCCCGGTCCCAGGCGGGGAGAGAAAAAATTTCTAAGTCCGGCAGGGACAACAGGTCAACCCCGGTCCCAGGCTGGAGAGAAAAATTTTCCAAGTCCGGCAGGGACAGCAGGTCAACCCCGGCCGCTTCAGCTGAGGTTGACCTGGTGTCCGATTCGCTCCCCGGGCACCAGGTAAACCGTGGCCGCTTTCAGCGGAGGTTTACCTGGTGGCCGATCCCCTCCTCGGGCTCCAAGTCCGGCAGGGACAACAGGTCAACCCCGGTCCCAGGCGGGAGAGAAAAATTTTCTAAGTCCGGCAGGGACAACAGGTCAACCCCGGTCCCAGGCTGGAGAGAAAAATTTTCTAAGTCCGGCAGGGACAGCAGGTCAACCCCGGCCGCTTTAGCAGAGGTTGACCTGGTGTCCGATTCGCTCCCCGGGCACCAGGTCAACCTCTGGCGCTTTAGCAGAGGTTGACCTGGTGTCAGATTCGCTCCCCGGGCACCAGGTCAACCTCGGTCGCTTTAGCAGAGGTTGACCTGGTGTCCGATTCGCTCCCCGGGCACCAGGTAAACCGTGGCCGCTTTCAGCGGAGGTTGACCTGGTGGCCGATTCCCTCCTAGGGCTCCAAGTCCGGCAGGGACAGCAGGTCAACCCCGGTCCCAGGCGGGGAGAGAAAAAATTTCTAAGTCCGGCAGGGACAACAGGTCAACCCCGGTCCCAGGCTGGAGAGAAAAATTTTCCAAGTCCGGCAGGGACAGCAGGTCAACCCCGGTCCCAGGCGGGAGAGAAAAATTTTCTAAGTCCGGCAGGGACAACAGGTCAACCCCGGTCCCAGGCGGCAGAGAAAAAATTTCTAAGTCCGGCAGGGACAACAGGTCAACCCCGGTCCCAGGCGGGAGAGAAAAATTTTCTAAGTCCGGCAGGGACAACAGGTCAACCCCGGTCCCAGGCGGCAGAGAAAAAATTTCTAAGTCCGGCAGGGACAACAGGTCAACCCCGGTACCGGGCGGGAGAGAAAAAATTTCTAAGTCCGGCAGGGACAACAGGTCAACCCCGGTCCCAGGCTGGAGAGAAAAAATTTCTAAGTCCGGCAGGGACAACAGGTCAACCCCGGTCCCAGGCGGCAGAGAAAAAATTTCTAAGTCCGGCAGGGACAACAGGTCAACCCCGGTCCCAGGCGGGAGAGAAAAATTTTCTAAGTCCGGCAGGGACAACAGGTCAACCCCGGTCCCAGGCGGGAGAGAAAAATTTTCTAAGTCCGGCAGGGACAACAGGTCAACCCCGGTCCCAGGCGGCAGAGAAAAATTTTCTAAGTCCGGCAGGGACAACAGGTCAACCCCGGTCCCAGGCGGCAGAGAAAAATTTTCTAAGTCCGGCAGGGACAACAGGTCAACCCCGGTCCCAGGCTGGAGAGAAAAATTTTCTAAGTCCGGCAGGGACAGCAGGTCAACCCCGGCCGCTTTAGCAGAGGTTGACCTGGTGTCCGATTCGCTCCCCGGGCACCAGGTCAACCTCTGGCGCTTTAGCAGAGGTTGACCTGGTGTCAGATTCGCTCCCCGGGCACCAGGTCAACCTCGGTCGCTTTAGCAGAGGTTGACCTGGTGTCCGATTCGCTCCCCGGGCACCAGGTAAACCGTGGCCGCTTTCAGCGGAGGTTGACCTGGTGGCCGATTCCCTCCTCGGGCTCCAAGTCCGGCAGGGACAGCAGGTCAACCCCGGTCCCAGGCGGGGAGAGAAAAAATTTCTAAGTCCGGCAGGGACAACAGGTCAACCCCGGTCCCAGGCTGGAGAGAAAAATTTTCCAAGTCCGGCAGGGACAGCAGGTCAACCCCGGCCGCTTCAGCTGAGGTTGACCTGGTGTCCGATTCGCTCCCCGGGCACCAGGTAAACCGTGGCCGCTTTCAGCGGAGGTTTACCTGGTGGCCGATCCCCTCCTCGGGCTCCAAGTCCGGCAGGGACAACAGGTCAACCCCGGTCCCAGGCGGGAGAGAAAAATTTTCTAAGTCCGGCAGGGACAACAGGTCAACCCCGGTCCCAGGCTGGAGAGAAAAATTTTCTAAGTCCGGCAGGGACAGCAGGTCAACCCCGGCCGCTTTAGCAGAGGTTGACCTGGTGTCCGATTCGCTCCCCGGGCACCAGGTCAACCTCTGGCGCTTTAGCAGAGGTTGACCTGGTGTCAGATTCGCTCCCCGGGCACCAGGTCAACCTCGGTCGCTTTAGCAGAGGTTGACCTGGTGTCCGATTCGCTCCCCGGGCACCAGGTAAACCGTGGCCGCTTTCAGCGGAGGTTGACCTGGTGGCCGATTCCCTCCTAGGGCTCCAAGTCCGGCAGGGACAGCAGGTCAACCCCGGTCCCAGGCGGGGAGAGAAAAAATTTCTAAGTCCGGCAGGGACAACAGGTCAACCCCGGTCCCAGGCTGGAGAGAAAAATTTTCCAAGTCCGGCAGGGACAGCAGGTCAACCCCGGTCCCAGGCGGGAGAGAAAAATTTTCTAAGTCCGGCAGGGACAACAGGTCAACCCCGGTCCCAGGCGGCAGAGAAAAAATTTCTAAGTCCGGCAGGGACAACAGGTCAACCCCGGTCCCAGGCGGGAGAGAAAAATTTTCTAAGTCCGGCAGGGACAACAGGTCAACCCCGGTCCCAGGCGGCAGAGAAAAAATTTCTAAGTCCGGCAGGGACAACAGGTCAACCCCGGTACCGGGCGGGAGAGAAAAAATTTCTAAGTCCGGCAGGGACAACAGGTCAACCCCGGTCCCAGGCTGGAGAGAAAAAATTTCTAAGTCCGGCAGGGACAACAGGTCAACCCCGGTCCCAGGCGGCAGAGAAAAAATTTCTAAGTCCGGCAGGGACAACAGGTCAACCCCGGTCCCAGGCGGGAGAGAAAAATTTTCTAAGTCCGGCAGGGACAACAGGTCAACCCCGGTCCCAGGCGGGAGAGAAAAATTTTCTAAGTCCGGCAGGGACAACAGGTCAACCCCGGTCCCAGGCGGCAGAGAAAAATTTTCTAAGTCCGGCAGGGACAACAGGTCAACCCCGGTCCCAGGCGGCAGAGAAAAATTTTCTAAGTCCGGCAGGGACAACAGGTCAACCCCGGTCCCAGGCGGCAGAGAAAAATTTTCTAAGTCCGGCAGGGACAACAGGTCAACCCCGGTCCCAGGCTGGAGAGAAAAAATTTCTAAGTCCGGCAGGGACAACAGGTCAACCCCGGTCCCAGGCGGGAGAGAAAAAATTTCTAAGTCCGGCAGGGACAACAGGTCAACCCCGGTCCCAGGCGGGAGAGAAAAAATTTCTAAGTCCGGCAGGGACAACAGGTCAACCCCGGTCCCGGGCTGGAGAGAAAAATTTTCTAAGTCCGGCAGGGACAACAGGTCAACCCCGGCCGCTTTAGCGGAGGTTGACCTGGTGTCCGATTCGGTCCCCGGACACCAGGTCAACCTCTGGCGCTTTCAGCGAGGTTGACCTGGTGGCCGGCTGAGCTCTGGAAGTCCGAATGGGGTTGAATTTGACCCGTGCAGCCGACCTAGAGTTCCAGGCGGTCGGCCGCTTTTGTGAGTCGTTCCCGCCTGTTGCCGCTGGGGGACTTTTCACGTATAAGGTTACGACAGGTACCGGGAGAATAGTAAGAGAAGGCTTGTCTGGCTCCAGCCTTTAGAGACGTACACGTGAGAGAGACCGACCGTCGTGTGAAGGCCCTTCCCGGGGACTCGGACGAGGGACCCGGGCGGACGTCTGCGGGGACGTCTGCGGCGGTTCGGGGTGTCGTCTCGGGCCCGATCCTCCGGAG
>NW_027439075.1:362500-365000 GCF_033958435.1 Carettochelys insculpta
CGTCAGACCCGGGAAGCTGTGCGCCCCGAGGTTAACCCCCGGGCCGGGGCGGGGAGAGAAAAATGTTCTAAGTCCGGTAGGGACAGCAGGTCAACCCCGGTCCGAGGCGGGGAGAGAAATTTTCCAAGTCCGGCAGGGACAGCAGGTCAACCCCGGCCGCCGTAGCAGAGGTTGACCTGGTGTCCGATTCGCTCCCCGGGCACCAGGTCAACCTCGGGCGCTTTAGCGGAGGTTGACCTGGTGTCCGATTCGCTCCCCGGGCACCAGGTAAACCGTGGCCGCTTTCAGCGGAGGTTGACCTGGTGGCCGATCCCCTCCTCGGGCTCCAAGTCCGGCAGGGACAACAGGTCAACCCCGGTTCCGGGCGGGGAGAGAAAAATTTTCTAAGTCCGGCAGGGACAGCAGGTCAACCCCGGCCGCCGTAGCAGAGGTTGACCTGGTGTCCGATTCGCTCCCCGGGCACCAGGTCAACCTCGGGCGCTTTAGCAGAGGTTGACCTGGTGTCAGATTCGCTCCCCGGGCACCAGGTCAACCTCGGGCGCTTTAGCAGAGGTTGACCTGGTGTCCGATTCGGTCCCCGGGCACCAGGTAAACCGTGGCCGCTTTCAGCGGAGGTTGACCTGGTGGCCGATCCCCTCCTGGGGCTCCAAGTCCGGCAGGGACAGCAGGTCAACCCCGGTCCCAGGCGGGGAGAGAAAAAATTTCTAAGTCCTTCAGGGACAACAGGTCAACCCCGGTTCCGGGCGGGGAGAGAAAAATTTTCTAAGTCCGGCAGGGACAACAGGTCAACCCCGGTTCCGGGCGGGGAGAGAAAAATTTTCTAAGTCCGGCAGGGACAGCAGGTCAACCCCGGCCGCTTCAGCGGAGGTTGACCTGGTGTCCGATTCGGTCCCCGGGCACCAGGTAAACCGTGGCCGCTTTCAGCGGAGGTTGACCTGGTGGCCGATCCCCTCCTCGGGCTCCAAGTCCGGCAGGGACAGCAGGTCAACCCCGGCCGCTTTAGCAGAGGTTGACCTGGTGTCCGATTCGCTCCCCGGGCACCAGGTAAACCGTGGCCGCTTTCAGCGGAGGTTGACCTGGTGGCCGATCCCCTCCTCGGGCTCCAAGTCCGGCAGGGACAGCAGGTCAACCCCGGCCGCTTTAGCAGAGGTTGACCTGGTGTCCGATTCGCTCCCCGGGCACCAGGTAAACCGTGGCCGCTTTCAGCGGAGGTTGACCTGGTGGCCGATCCCCTCCTCGGGCTCCAAGTCCGGCAGGGACAACAGGTCAACCCCGGTCCCAGGCGGGAGAGAAAAATTTTCTAAGTCCGGCAGGGACAACAGGTCAACCCCGGTCCCAGGCTGGAGAGAAAAATTTTCTAAGTCCGGCAGGGAGAACAGGTCAACCCCGGTCCCAGGCGGCAGAGAAAAATTTTCTAAGTCCGGCAGGGACAGCAGGTCAACCCCGGTCCCAGGCTGGAGAGAAAAATTTTCTAAGTCCGGCAGGGACAGCAGGTCAACCCCGGCCGCTTTAGCAGAGGTTGACCTGGTGTCCGATTCGCTCCCCGGGCACCAGGTCAACCTCTGGCGCTTTAGCAGAGGTTGACCTGGTGTCAGATTCGCTCCCCGGGCACCAGGTCAACCTCGGTCGCTTTAGCAGAGGTTGACCTGGTGTCCGATTCGCTCCCCGGGCACCAGGTAAACCGTGGCCGCTTTCAGCGGAGGTTGACCTGGTGGCCGATTCCCTCCTCGGGCTCCAAGTCCGGCAGGGACAGCAGGTCAACCCCGGTCCCAGGCGGGGAGAGAAAAAATTTCTAAGTCCGGCAGGGACAACAGGTCAACCCCGGTCCCAGGCTGGAGAGAAAAATTTTCCAAGTCCGGCAGGGACAGCAGGTCAACCCCGGCCGCTTCAGCTGAGGTTGACCTGGTGTCCGATTCGCTCCCCGGGCACCAGGTAAACCGTGGCCGCTTTCAGCGGAGGTTTACCTGGTGGCCGATCCCCTCCTCGGGCTCCAAGTCCGGCAGGGACAACAGGTCAACCCCGGTCCCAGGCGGGAGAGAAAAATTTTCTAAGTCCGGCAGGGACAACAGGTCAACCCCGGTCCCAGGCTGGAGAGAAAAATTTTCTAAGTCCGGCAGGGACAGCAGGTCAACCCCGGCCGCTTTAGCAGAGGTTGACCTGGTGTCCGATTCGCTCCCCGGGCACCAGGTCAACCTCTGGCGCTTTAGCAGAGGTTGACCTGGTGTCAGATTCGCTCCCCGGGCACCAGGTCAACCTCGGTCGCTTTAGCAGAGGTTGACCTGGTGTCCGATTCGCTCCCCGGGCACCAGGTAAACCGTGGCCGCTTTCAGCGGAGGTTGACCTGGTGGCCGATTCCCTCCTCGGGCTCCAAGTCCGGCAGGGACAGCAGGTCAACCCCGGTCCCAGGCGGGGAGAGAAAAAATTTCTAAGTCCGGCAGGGACAACAGGTCAACCCCGGTCCCAGGCTGGAGAGAAAAATTTTCCAAGTCCGGCAGGGACA
>NW_027439075.1:382500-385000 GCF_033958435.1 Carettochelys insculpta
CCACACACGCTTTCTTCCCTCTCCCCGACCCGACCCAAGCCATCGCACCGCACCGGGTGAGGGCCTTAGCTTCCTCGCCCGCCCCCCCGCCCCCGACACGCAGGCAGGCAGAGGGAAAGGCCTCAGCGCCCCCCAGGACCGTCGCGCCGCCTTGGCCTCACGGCTTCCCTGCTCCCGCACGGCAGACACACGCCCCGCTCTACCCCCGCTGGGGCCAAAAGCTGCCTACGGCACCTGGGATTCCCAGGCGGTCACCCATCCAGGTACTAGCCAGGCCCGGGACGGTTTACCTTCCGAGATCGGACGAGATCGGGGGCATTCGGTCCGGTATGGCCGTAGGCCCCCGCCTCCCCGGGCTTTAGCGTCAGCAGCCTGGCCTCAGTCAGCCGGGCCCAAACAATTAACCCGGAGGCCGGGCCGAGGGAAAACTTCCTCCGAGCCGGCCCAAGGGGAAGGGAGGACGAGGACGCCGGGCCCGGGAGGTGACAGGACGTGCACGTCAGACCCGGGAAGCTGTGCGCCCCGAGGTTAACCCCCGGGCCGGGGCGGGGAGAGAAAAATGTTCTAAGTCCGGTAGGGACAGCAGGTCAACCCCGGTCCGAGGCGGGGAGAGAAATTTTCCAAGTCCGGCAGGGACAGCAGGTCAACCCCGGCCGCCGTAGCAGAGGTTGACCTGGTGTCCGATTCGCTCCCCGGGCACCAGGTCAACCTCGGGCGCTTTAGCGGAGGTTGACCTGGTGTCCGATTCGCTCCCCGGGCACCAGGTAAACCGTGGCCGCTTTCAGCGGAGGTTGACCTGGTGGCCGATCCCCTCCTCGGGCTCCAAGTCCGGCAGGGACAACAGGTCAACCCCGGTTCCGGGCGGGGAGAGAAAAATTTTCTAAGTCCGGCAGGGACAGCAGGTCAACCCCGGCCGCCGTAGCAGAGGTTGACCTGGTGTCCGATTCGCTCCCCGGGCACCAGGTCAACCTCGGGCGCTTTAGCAGAGGTTGACCTGGTGTCAGATTCGCTCCCCGGGCACCAGGTCAACCTCGGGCGCTTTAGCAGAGGTTGACCTGGTGTCCGATTCGGTCCCCGGGCACCAGGTAAACCGTGGCCGCTTTCAGCGGAGGTTGACCTGGTGGCCGATCCCCTCCTGGGGCTCCAAGTCCGGCAGGGACAGCAGGTCAACCCCGGTCCCAGGCGGGGAGAGAAAAAATTTCTAAGTCCTTCAGGGACAACAGGTCAACCCCGGTTCCGGGCGGGGAGAGAAAAATTTTCTAAGTCCGGCAGGGACAACAGGTCAACCCCGGTTCCGGGCGGGGAGAGAAAAATTTTCTAAGTCCGGCAGGGACAGCAGGTCAACCCCGGCCGCTTCAGCGGAGGTTGACCTGGTGTCCGATTCGGTCCCCGGGCACCAGGTAAACCGTGGCCGCTTTCAGCGGAGGTTGACCTGGTGGCCGATCCCCTCCTCGGGCTCCAAGTCCGGCAGGGACAGCAGGTCAACCCCGGCCGCTTTAGCAGAGGTTGACCTGGTGTCCGATTCGCTCCCCGGGCACCAGGTAAACCGTGGCCGCTTTCAGCGGAGGTTGACCTGGTGGCCGATCCCCTCCTCGGGCTCCAAGTCCGGCAGGGACAGCAGGTCAACCCCGGCCGCTTTAGCAGAGGTTGACCTGGTGTCCGATTCGCTCCCCGGGCACCAGGTAAACCGTGGCCGCTTTCAGCGGAGGTTGACCTGGTGGCCGATCCCCTCCTCGGGCTCCAAGTCCGGCAGGGACAACAGGTCAACCCCGGTCCCAGGCGGGAGAGAAAAATTTTCTAAGTCCGGCAGGGACAACAGGTCAACCCCGGTCCCAGGCTGGAGAGAAAAATTTTCTAAGTCCGGCAGGGAGAACAGGTCAACCCCGGTCCCAGGCGGCAGAGAAAAATTTTCTAAGTCCGGCAGGGACAGCAGGTCAACCCCGGTCCCAGGCTGGAGAGAAAAATTTTCTAAGTCCGGCAGGGACAGCAGGTCAACCCCGGCCGCTTTAGCAGAGGTTGACCTGGTGTCCGATTCGCTCCCCGGGCACCAGGTCAACCTCTGGCGCTTTAGCAGAGGTTGACCTGGTGTCAGATTCGCTCCCCGGGCACCAGGTCAACCTCGGTCGCTTTAGCAGAGGTTGACCTGGTGTCCGATTCGCTCCCCGGGCACCAGGTAAACCGTGGCCGCTTTCAGCGGAGGTTGACCTGGTGGCCGATTCCCTCCTCGGGCTCCAAGTCCGGCAGGGACAGCAGGTCAACCCCGGTCCCAGGCGGGGAGAGAAAAAATTTCTAAGTCCGGCAGGGACAACAGGTCAACCCCGGTCCCAGGCTGGAGAGAAAAATTTTCCAAGTCCGGCAGGGACAGCAGGTCAACCCCGGCCGCTTCAGCTGAGGTTGACCTGGTGTCCGATTCGCTCCCCGGGCACCAGGTAAACCGTGGCCGCTTTCAGCGGAGGTTTACCTGGTGGCCGATCCCCTCCTCGGGCTCCAAGTCCGGCAG
>NW_027439075.1:397500-402500 GCF_033958435.1 Carettochelys insculpta
GGTCAACCGCCGCTGCTTTCAGCGGGGGTTGACCTGGTGGCCGATTCCCTCCCCGGGCACCAGGTCAACCTCCGCTGCTTTCAGCGGGGGTTGACCTGGTGGCCGATTCCCTCCCCGGGCACCAGGTCAACCTCCGCTGCTTTCAGCGGGGGTTGACCTGGTGGCCGATTCGCTCCCCGGGCACCAGGTCAACCTCCGCTGCTTTCAGCGGGGGTTGACCTGGTGGCCGATTCCCTCCCCGGGCACCAGGTCAACCTCCGCTGCTTTCAGCGGGGGTTGACCTGGTGGCCGATTCCCTCCACGGGCACCAGGTCAACCTCCGCTGCTTTCAGCGGGGGTTGACCTGGTGGCCGATTCCCTCCCCGGGCACCAGGTCAACCTCCGCTGCTTTCAGCGGGGGTTGACCTGGTGGCCGATTCGCTCCCCGGGCACCAGGTCAACCTCCGCTGCTTTCAGCGGGGGTTGACCTGGTGGCCCATTCGCTCCCCGGGCACCAGGTCAACCTCCGCTGCTTTCAGCGGGGGTTGACCTGGTGGCCGATTCCCTCTCCGGGCACCAGGTCAACCTCCGCTGCTTTCAGCGGGGGTTGACCTGGTGGCCGATTCCCTCCCCGGGCACCAGGTCAACCTCCGCTGCTTTCAGCGGGGGTTGACCTGGTGGCCGATTCGCTCCCCGGGCACCAGGTCAACCTCCGCTGCTTTCAGCGGGGGTTGACCTGGTGGCCGATTCCCTCCCCGGGCACCAGGTCAACCTCCGCTGCTTTCAGCGGGGGTTGACCTGGTGGCCCATTCGCTCCCCGGGCACCAGGTCAACCTCCGCTGCTTTCAGCGGGGGTTGACCTGGTGGCCCATTCGCTCCCCGGGCACCAGGTCAACCGCACCCTTTTTCGGCCGCCTTCGCCTCCAAATTTTTCCCCCCGTTTCCTTGCCCACTCCTCGGTCACTTCATACGCCCTCCCCCTTACATCCACCGTACGCAACACCTCCACCGGGCTTAATAGTCCACAACCGAGACCCAGGGCCTTCCCCGCTCTCAACAACCTCCACCCACGGTCCCCCTCCACCGGGCTTAATAGTCCACAACCGGGACCCAGGGCCTTCCCCGCTCTCAACAACCTCCACCCACGGTCCCCCTCCACCGGGCTTAATAGTCCACAACCGGGACCCAGGGCCTTCCCCGCTCTCAACAACCTCCACCCACGGTCCCCCTCCACCGGGCTTAATAGTCCACAACCGAGACCCAGGGCCTTCCCCGCTCTCAACAACCTCCACCCACGGTCCCCCTCCACCGGGCTTAATAGTCCACAACCGGGACCCAGGGCCTTCCCCGCTCTCAACAACCTCCACCCACGGTCCCCCAAGACGCACGTTCCAAGCCTTAACCCTCAGACCATCCACCCCCCGGGGGGGACCCCACACCCACCTGACCCCAACTCACTCCCACCAAAAACACCACCACCGCCACCGCCTCAACGGCCTGCCCAACCCAGCACTCCCACACACACACCTGCCCCACCAACGCTCCACACACGCTTTCTTCCCTCTCCCCGACCCGACCCAAGCCATCGCACCGCACCGGGTGAGGGCCTTAGCTTCCTCGCCCGCCCCCCCGCCCCCGACACGCAGGCAGGCAGAGGGAAAGGCCTCAGCGCCCCCCAGGACCGTCGCGCCGCCTTGGCCTCACGGCTTCCCTGCTCCCGCACGGCAGACACACGCCCCGCTCTACCCCCGCTGGGGCCAAAAGCTGCCTACGGCACCTGGGATTCCCAGGCGGTCACCCATCCAGGTACTAGCCAGGCCCGGGACGGTTTACCTTCCGAGATCGGACGAGATCGGGGGCATTCGGTCCGGTATGGCCGTAGGCCCCCGCCTCCCCGGGCTTTAGCGTCAGCAGCCTGGCCTCAGTCAGCCGGGCCCAAACAATTAACCCGGAGGCCGGGCCGAGGGAAAACTTCCTCCGAGCCGGCCCAAGGGGAAGGGAGGACGAGGACGCCGGGCCCGGGAGGTGACAGGACGTGCACGTCAGACCCGGGAAGCTGTGCGCCCCGAGGTTAACCCCCGGGCCGGGGCGGGGAGAGAAAAATGTTCTAAGTCCGGTAGGGACAGCAGGTCAACCCCGGTCCGAGGCGGGGAGAGAAATTTTCCAAGTCCGGCAGGGACAGCAGGTCAACCCCGGCCGCCGTAGCAGAGGTTGACCTGGTGTCCGATTCGCTCCCCGGGCACCAGGTCAACCTCGGGCGCTTTAGCGGAGGTTGACCTGGTGTCCGATTCGCTCCCCGGGCACCAGGTCAACCTCGGGCGCCTTAGCAGAGGTTGACCTGGTGTCCGATTCGCTCCCCGGGCACCAGGTAAACCGTGGCCGCTTTCAGCGGAGGTTGACCTGGTGGCCGATCCCCTCCTCGGGCTCCAAGTCCGGCAGGGACAGCAGGTGAACCCCGGCCGCTTTAGCAGAGGTTGACCTGGTGTCCGATTCGCTCCCCGGGCACCAGGTAAACCGTGGCCGCTTTCAGCGGAGGTTGACCTGGTGGCCGATCCCCTCCTCGGGCTCCAAGTCCGGCAGGGACAGCAGGTCAACCCCGGCCGCTTTAGCAGAGGTTGACCTGGTGTCCGATTCGCTCCCCGGGCACCAGGTAAACCGTGGCCGCTTTCAGCGGAGGTTGACCTGGTGGCCGATCCCCTCCTCGGGCTCCAAGTCCGGCAGGGACAGCAGGTGAACCCCGGCCGCTTTAGCAGAGGTTGACCTGGTGTCCGATTCGCTCCCCGGGCACCAGGTAAACCGTGGCCGCTTTCAGCGGAGGTTGACCTGGTGGCCGATCCCCTCCTCGGGCTCCAAGTCCGGCAGGGACAGCAGGTCAACCCCGGCCGCTTTAGCAGAGGTTGACCTGGTGTCCGATTCGCTCCCCGGGCACCAGGTAAACCGTGGCCGCTTTCAGCGGAGGTTGACCTGGTGGCCGATCCCCTCCTCGGGCTCCAAGTCCGGCAGGGACAACAGGTCAACCCCGGTTCCGGGCGGGGAGAGAAAAATTTTCTAAGTCCGGCAGGGACAGCAGGTCAACCCCGGCCGCCGTAGCAGAGGTTGACCTGGTGTCCGATTCGCTCCCCGGGCACCAGGTCAACCTCGGGCGCTTTAGCAGAGGTTGACCTGGTGTCCGATTCGGTCCCCGGGCACCAGGTAAACCGTGGCCGCTTTCAGCGGAGGTTGACCTGGTGGCCGATCCCCTCCTGGGGCTCCAAGTCCGGCAGGGACAGCAGGTCAACCCCGGTCCCAGGCGGGGAGAGAAAAAATTTCTAAGTCCTTCAGGGACAACAGGTCAACCCCGGTTCCGAGCGGGAGAGAAAAATTTTCCAAGTCCGGCAGGGACAACAGGTCAACCCCGGTTCCGGGCGGGGAGAGAAAAATTTTCAAAGTCCGGCAGGGACAGCAGGTCAACCCCGGCCGCTTCAGCGGAGGTTGACCTGGTGTCCGATTCGGTCCCCGGGCACCAGGTAAACCGTGGCCGCTTTCAGCGGAGGTTGACCTGGTGGCCGATCCCCTCCTCGGGCTCCAAGTCCGGCACGGACAGCAGGTCAACCCCGGCCGCTTTAGCAGAGGTTGACCTGGTGTCCGATTCGCTCCCCGGGCACCAGGTAAACCGTGGCCGCTTTCAGCGGAGGTTGACCTGGTGGCCGATCCCCTCCTCGGGCTCCAAGTCCGGCAGGGACAGCAGGTCAACCCCGGCCGCTTCAGCTGAGGTTGACCTGGTGTCCGATTCGCTCCCCGGGCACCAGGTAAACCGTGGCCGCTTTCAGCGGAGGTTGACCTGGTGGCCGATCCCCTCCTGGGGCTCCAAGTCCGGCAGGGACAACAGGTCAACCCCGGTCCCAGGCGGGAGAGAAAAATTTTCTAAGTCCGGCAGGGACAACAGGTCAACCCCGGTTCCGAGCGGGAGAGAAAAATTTTCTAAGTCCGGCAGGGACAACAGGTCAACCCCGGTCCCAGGCGGCAGAGAAAAATTTTCTAAGTCCGGCAGGGACAACAGGTCAACCCCGGTCCCAGGCGGGAGAGAAAAAATTTCTAAGTCCGGCAGGGACAACAGGTCAACCCCGGTCCCAGGCTGGAGAGAAAAATTTTCTAAGTCCGGCAGGGACAGCAGGTCAACCCCGGCCGCTTTAGCAGAGGTTGACCTGGTGTCCGATTCGCTCCCCGGGCACCAGGTCAACCTCTGGCGCTTTAGCAGAGGTTGACCTGGTGTCAGATTCGCTCCCCGGGCACCAGGTCAACCTCGGTCGCTTTAGCAGAGGTTGACCTGGTGTCCGATTCGCTCCCCGGGCACCAGGTAAACCGTGGCCGCTTTCAGCGGAGGTTGACCTGGTGGCCGATCCCCTCCTGGGGCTCCAAGTCCGGCAGGGACAACAGGTCAACCCCGGTCCCAGGCGGGGAGAGAAAAAATTTCTAAGTCCGGCAGGGACAACAGGTCAACCCCGGTCCCAGGCGGGGAGAGAAAAAATTTCTAAGTCCGGCAGGGACAACAGGTCAACCCCGGTCCCAGGCTGGAGAGAAAAATTTTCCAAGTCCGGCAGGGACAGCAGGTCAACCCCGGCCGCTTCAGCTGAGGTTGACCTGGTGTCCGATTCGCTCCCCGGGCACCAGGTAAACCGTGGCCGCTTTCAGCGGAGGTTTACCTGGTGGCCGATCCCCTCCTCGGGCTCCAAGTCCGGCAGGGACAACAGGTCAACCCCGGTCCCAGGCGGGAGAGAAAAATTTTCTAAGTCCGGCAGGGACAACAGGTCAACCCCGGTTCCGAGCGGGAGAGAAAAATTTTCTAAGTCCGGCAGGGACAACAGGTCAACCCCGGTCCCAGGCGGCAGAGAAAAAATTTCTAAGTCCGGCAGGGACAACAGGTCAACCCCGGTACCGGGCGGGAGAGAAAAAATTTCTAAGTCCGGCAGGGACAACAGGTCAACCCCGGTCCCAGGCTGGAGAGAAAAAATTTCTAAGTCCGGCAGGGACAACAGGTCAAC
>NW_027439075.1:415000-427500 GCF_033958435.1 Carettochelys insculpta
GCTTTCAGCGGGGGTTGACCTGGTGGCCGATTCCCTCCCCGGGCACCAGGTCAACCTCCGCTGCTTTCAGCGGGGGTTGACCTGGTGGCCGATTCCCTCCCCGGGCACCAGGTCAACCTCCGCTGCTTTCAGCGGGGGTTGACCTGGTGTCCGATTCGCTCCCCGGGCACCAGGTCAACCTCCGCTGCTTTAAGCGGGGGTTGACCTGGTGTCCGATTCCCTCCCCGGGCACCAGGTCAACCTCAGCTGCTTTCAGCGGGGGTTGACCTGGTGGCCGATTCCCTCCCCGGGCACCAGGTCAACCTCCGCTTCTTTCAGCGGGGGTTGACCTGGTGGCCGATTCGGTCCCCGGGCACCAGGTCAACCTCCGCTGCTTTCAGCGGGGGTTGACCTGGTGGCCGATTCGGTCCCCGGGCACCAGGTCAACCTCCGCTGCTTTCAGCGGGGGTTGACCTGGTGGCCGATTCGCTCCCCGGGCACCAGGTCAACCTCCGCTGCTTTCAGCGGGGGTTGACCTGGTGGCCGATTCGCTCCCCGGGCACCAGGTCAACCTCCGCTGCTTTCAGCGGGGGTTGACCTGGTGGCCGATTCCCTCCCCGGGCACCAGGTCAACCTCCGCTACTTTCAGCGGGGGTTGACCTGGTGGCCGATTCGCTCCCCGGGCACCAGGTCAACCTCCGCTGCTTTCAGCGGGGGTTGACCTGGTGGCCGATTCGCTCCCCGGGCACCAGGTCAACCTCCGCTGCTTTCAGCGGGGGTTGACCTGGTGGCCCATTCGCTCCCCGGGCACCAGGTCAACCTCCGCTGCTTTCAGCGGGGGTTGACCTGGTGGCCGATTCCCTCCCCGGGCACCAGGTCAACCTCCGCTGCTTTCAGCGGGGGTTGACCTGGTGGCCGATTCCCTCCCCGGGCACCAGGTCAACCTCCCGTGCTTTCAGCGGGGGTTGACCTGGTGGCCGATTCCCTCCCCGGGCACCAGGTCAACCTCCGCTGCTTTCAGCGGGGGTTGACCTGGTGGCCGATTCGCTCCCCGGGCACCAGGTCAACCTCCGCTGCTTTCAGCGGGGGTTGACCTGGTGGCCCATTCGCTCCCCGGGCACCAGGTCAACCGCACCCTTTTTCGGCCGCCTTCGCCTCCAAATTTTTCCCCCCGTTTCCTTGCCCACTCCTCGGTCACTTCATACGCCCTCCCCCTTACATCCACCGTACGCAACACCTCCACCGGGCTTAATAGTCCACAACCGAGACCCAGGGCCTTCCCCGCTCTCAACAACCTCCACCCACGGTCCCCCTCCACCGGGCTTAATAGTCCACAACCGGGACCCAGGGCCTTCCCCGCTCTCAACAACCTCCACCCACGGTCCCCCTCCACCGGGCTTAATAGTCCACAACCGGGACCCAGGGCCTTCCCCGCTCTCAACAACCTCCACCCACGGTCCCCCTCCACCGGGCTTAATAGTCCACAACCGGGACCCAGGGCCTTCCCCGCTCTCAACAACCTCCACCCACGGTCCCCCTCCACCGGGCTTAATAGTCCACAACCGAGACCCAGGGCCTTCCCCGCTCTCAACAACCTCCACCCACGGTCCCCCTCCACCGGGCTTAATAGTCCACAACCGGGACCCAGGGCCTTCCCCGCTCTCAACAACCTCCACCCACGGTCCCCCAAGACGCACGTTCCAAGCCTTAACCCTCAGACCATCCACCCCCCGGGGGGGACCCCACACCCACCTGACCCCAACTCACTCCCACCAAAAACACCACCACCGCCACCGCCTCAACGGCCTGCCCAACCCAGCACTCCCACACACACACCTGCCCCACCAACGCTCCACACACGCTTTCTTCCCTCTCCCCGACCCGACCCAAGCCATCGCACCGCACCGGGTGAGGGCCTTAGCTTCCTCGCCCGCCCCCCCGCCCCCGACACGCAGGCAGGCAGAGGGAAAGGCCTCAGCGCCCCCCAGGACCGTCGCGCCGCCTTGGCCTCACGGCTTCCCTGCTCCCGCACGGCAGACACACGCCCCGCTCTACCCCCGCTGGGGCCAAAAGCTGCCTACGGCACCTGGGATTCCCAGGCGGTCACCCATCCAGGTACTAGCCAGGCCCGGGACGGTTTACCTTCCGAGATCGGACGAGATCGGGGGCATTCGGTCCGGTATGGCCGTAGGCCCCCGCCTCCCCGGGCTTTAGCGTCAGCAGCCTGGCCTCAGTCAGCCGGGCCCAAACAATTAACCCGGAGGCCGGGCCGAGGGAAAACTTCCTCCGAGCCGGCCCAAGGGGAAGGGAGGACGAGGACGCCGGGCCCGGGAGGTGACAGGACGTGCACGTCAGACCCGGGAAGCTGTGCGCCCCGAGGTTAACCCCCGGGCCGGGGCGGGGAGAGAAAAATGTTCTAAGTCCGGTAGGGACAGCAGGTCAACCCCGGTCCGAGGCGGGGAGAGAAATTTTCCAAGTCCGGCAGGGACAGCAGGTCAACCCCGGCCGCCGTAGCAGAGGTTGACCTGGTGTCCGATTCGCTCCCCGGGCACCAGGTCAACCTCGGGCGCTTTAGCGGAGGTTGACCTGGTGTCCGATTCGCTCCCCGGGCACCAGGTAAACCGTGGCCGCTTTCAGCGGAGGTTGACCTGGTGGCCGATCCCCTCCTCGGGCTCCAAGTCCGGCAGGGACAACAGGTCAACCCCGGTTCCGGGCGGGGAGAGAAAAATTTTCTAAGTCCGGCAGGGACAGCAGGTCAACCCCGGCCGCCGTAGCAGAGGTTGACCTGGTGTCCGATTCGCTCCCCGGGCACCAGGTCAACCTCGGGCGCTTTAGCAGAGGTTGACCTGGTGTCAGATTCGCTCCCCGGGCACCAGGTCAACCTCGGGCGCTTTAGCAGAGGTTGACCTGGTGTCCGATTCGGTCCCCGGGCACCAGGTAAACCGTGGCCGCTTTCAGCGGAGGTTGACCTGGTGGCCGATCCCCTCCTGGGGCTCCAAGTCCGGCAGGGACAGCAGGTCAACCCCGGTCCCAGGCGGGGAGAGAAAAAATTTCTAAGTCCTTCAGGGACAACAGGTCAACCCCGGTTCCGGGCGGGGAGAGAAAAATTTTCTAAGTCCGGCAGGGACAACAGGTCAACCCCGGTTCCGGGCGGGGAGAGAAAAATTTTCTAAGTCCGGCAGGGACAGCAGGTCAACCCCGGCCGCTTCAGCGGAGGTTGACCTGGTGTCCGATTCGGTCCCCGGGCACCAGGTAAACCGTGGCCGCTTTCAGCGGAGGTTGACCTGGTGGCCGATCCCCTCCTCGGGCTCCAAGTCCGGCAGGGACAGCAGGTCAACCCCGGCCGCTTTAGCAGAGGTTGACCTGGTGTCCGATTCGCTCCCCGGGCACCAGGTAAACCGTGGCCGCTTTCAGCGGAGGTTGACCTGGTGGCCGATCCCCTCCTCGGGCTCCAAGTCCGGCAGGGACAGCAGGTCAACCCCGGCCGCTTTAGCAGAGGTTGACCTGGTGTCCGATTCGCTCCCCGGGCACCAGGTAAACCGTGGCCGCTTTCAGCGGAGGTTGACCTGGTGGCCGATCCCCTCCTCGGGCTCCAAGTCCGGCAGGGACAGCAGGTGAACCCCGGCCGCTTTAGCAGAGGTTGACCTGGTGTCCGATTCGCTCCCCGGGCACCAGGTAAACCGTGGCCGCTTTCAGCGGAGGTTGACCTGGTGGCCGATCCCCTCCTCGGGCTCCAAGTCCGGCAGGGACAGCAGGTCAACCCCGGCCGCTTTAGCAGAGGTTGACCTGGTGTCCGATTCGCTCCCCGGGCACCAGGTAAACCGTGGCCGCTTTCAGCGGAGGTTGACCTGGTGGCCGATCCCCTCCTCGGGCTCCAAGTCCGGCAGGGACAACAGGTCAACCCCGGTTCCGGGCGGGGAGAGAAAAATTTTCTAAGTCCGGCAGGGACAGCAGGTCAACCCCGGCCGCCGTAGCAGAGGTTGACCTGGTGTCCGATTCGCTCCCCGGGCACCAGGTCAACCTCGGGCGCCTTAGCAGAGGTTGACCTGGTGTCCGATTCGCTCCCCGGGCACCAGGTAAACCGTGGCCGCTTTCAGCGGAGGTTGACCTGGTGGCCGATCCCCTCCTCGGGCTCCAAGTCCGGCAGGGACAGCAGGTGAACCCCGGCCGCTTTAGCAGAGGTTGACCTGGTGTCCGATTCGCTCCCCGGGCACCAGGTAAACCGTGGCCGCTTTCAGCGGAGGTTGACCTGGTGGCCGATCCCCTCCTCGGGCTCCAAGTCCGGCAGGGACAGCAGGTCAACCCCGGCCGCTTTAGCAGAGGTTGACCTGGTGTCCGATTCGCTCCCCGGGCACCAGGTAAACCGTGGCCGCTTTCAGCGGAGGTTGACCTGGTGGCCGATCCCCTCCTCGGGCTCCAAGTCCGGCAGGGACAACAGGTCAACCCCGGTTCCGGGCGGGGAGAGAAAAATTTTCTAAGTCCGGCAGGGACAGCAGGTCAACCCCGGCCGCCGTAGCAGAGGTTGACCTGGTGTCCGATTCGCTCCCCGGGCACCAGGTCAACCTCGGGCGCTTTAGCAGAGGTTGACCTGGTGTCCGATTCGGTCCCCGGGCACCAGGTAAACCGTGGCCGCTTTCAGCGGAGGTTGACCTGGTGGCCGATCCCCTCCTGGGGCTCCAAGTCCGGCAGGGACAGCAGGTCAACCCCGGTCCCAGGCGGGGAGAGAAAAAATTTCTAAGTCCTTCAGGGACAACAGGTCAACCCCGGTTCCGAGCGGGAGAGAAAAATTTTCCAAGTCCGGCAGGGACAACAGGTCAACCCCGGTTCCGGGCGGGGAGAGAAAAATTTTCAAAGTCCGGCAGGGACAGCAGGTCAACCCCGGCCGCTTCAGCGGAGGTTGACCTGGTGTCCGATTCGGTCCCCGGGCACCAGGTAAACCGTGGCCGCTTTCAGCGGAGGTTGACCTGGTGGCCGATCCCCTCCTCGGGCTCCAAGTCCGGCACGGACAGCAGGTCAACCCCGGCCGCTTTAGCAGAGGTTGACCTGGTGTCCGATTCGCTCCCCGGGCACCAGGTAAACCGTGGCCGCTTTCAGCGGAGGTTGACCTGGTGGCCGATCCCCTCCTCGGGCTCCAAGTCCGGCAGGGACAGCAGGTCAACCCCGGCCGCTTCAGCTGAGGTTGACCTGGTGTCCGATTCGCTCCCCGGGCACCAGGTAAACCGTGGCCGCTTTCAGCGGAGGTTGACCTGGTGGCCGATCCCCTCCTGGGGCTCCAAGTCCGGCAGGGACAACAGGTCAACCCCGGTCCCAGGCGGCAGAGAAAAATTTTCTAAGTCCGGCAGGGACAACAGGTCAACCCCGGTCCCAGGCGGGAGAGAAAAAATTTCTAAGTCCGGCAGGGACAACAGGTCAACCCCGGTCCCAGGCTGGAGAGAAAAATTTTCTAAGTCCGGCAGGGACAGCAGGTCAACCCCGGCCGCTTTAGCAGAGGTTGACCTGGTGTCCGATTCGCTCCCCGGGCACCAGGTCAACCTCTGGCGCTTTAGCAGAGGTTGACCTGGTGTCAGATTCGCTCCCCGGGCACCAGGTCAACCTCGGTCGCTTTAGCAGAGGTTGACCTGGTGTCCGATTCGCTCCCCGGGCACCAGGTAAACCGTGGCCGCTTTCAGCGGAGGTTGACCTGGTGGCCGATCCCCTCCTGGGGCTCCAAGTCCGGCAGGGACAACAGGTCAACCCCGGTCCCAGGCGGGGAGAGAAAAAATTTCTAAGTCCGGCAGGGACAACAGGTCAACCCCGGTCCCAGGCGGGGAGAGAAAAAATTTCTAAGTCCGGCAGGGACAACAGGTCAACCCCGGTCCCAGGCTGGAGAGAAAAATTTTCCAAGTCCGGCAGGGACAGCAGGTCAACCCCGGCCGCTTCAGCTGAGGTTGACCTGGTGTCCGATTCGCTCCCCGGGCACCAGGTAAACCGTGGCCGCTTTCAGCGGAGGTTTACCTGGTGGCCGATCCCCTCCTCGGGCTCCAAGTCCGGCAGGGACAACAGGTCAACCCCGGTCCCAGGCGGGAGAGAAAAATTTTCTAAGTCCGGCAGGGACAACAGGTCAACCCCGGTTCCGAGCGGGAGAGAAAAATTTTCTAAGTCCGGCAGGGACAACAGGTCAACCCCGGTCCCAGGCGGCAGAGAAAAAATTTCTAAGTCCGGCAGGGACAACAGGTCAACCCCGGTACCGGGCGGGAGAGAAAAAATTTCTAAGTCCGGCAGGGACAACAGGTCAACCCCGGTCCCAGGCTGGAGAGAAAAAATTTCTAAGTCCGGCAGGGACAACAGGTCAACCCCGGTCCCAGGCGGCAGAGAAAAAATTTCTAAGTCCGGCAGGGACAACAGGTCAACCCCGGTCCCAGGCGGGAGAGAAAAATTTTCTAAGTCCGGCAGGGACAACAGGTCAACCCCGGTCCCAGGCGGCAGAGAAAAAATTTCTAAGTCCGGCAGGGACAACAGGTCAACCCCGGTCCCAGGCGGGAGAGAAAAATTTTCTAAGTCCGGCAGGGACAACAGGTCAACCCCGGTCCCAGGCGGCAGAGAAAAAATTTCTAAGTCCGGCAGGGACAACAGGTCAACCCCGGTACCGGGCGGGAGAGAAAAAATTTCTAAGTCCGGCAGGGACAACAGGTCAACCCCGGTCCCAGGCTGGAGAGAAAAAATTTCTAAGTCCGGCAGGGACAACAGGTCAACCCCGGTCCCAGGCGGCAGAGAAAAAATTTCTAAGTCCGGCAGGGACAACAGGTCAACCCCGGTCCCAGGCGGCAGAGAAAAAATTTCTAAGTCCGGCAGGGACAACAGGTCAACCCCGGTCCCAGGCGGCAGAGAAAAAATTTCTAAGTCCGGCAGGGACAACAGGTCAACCCCGGTCCCAGGCGGGAGAGAAAAATTTTCTAAGTCCGGCAGGGACAACAGGTCAACCCCGGTCCCAGGCGGGAGAGAAAAATTTTCTAAGTCCGGCAGGGACAACAGGTCAACCCCGGTCCCAGGCGGCAGAGAAAAATTTTCTAAGTCCGGCAGGGACAACAGGTCAACCCCGGTCCCAGGCGGCAGAGAAAAAATTTCTAAGTCCGGCAGGGACAACAGGTCAACCCCGGTCCCAGGCGGGAGAGAAAAAATTTCTAAGTCCGGCAGGGACAACAGGTCAACCCCGGTCCCAGGCGGGAGAGAAAAAATTTCTAAGTCCGGCAGGGACAACAGGTCAACCCCGGTCCCGGGCTGGAGAGAAAAATTTTCTAAGTCCGGCAGGGACAACAGGTCAACCCCGGTCCCAGGCTGGGGAGAAAAAATTTCTAAGTCCGGCAGGGACAACAGGTCAACCCCGGTCCCAGGCGGCAGAGAAAAAATTTCTAAGTCCGGCAGGGACAACAGGTCAACCCCGGTCCCAGGCGGGAGAGAAAAATTTTCTAAGTCCGGCAGGGACAACAGGTCAACCCCGGTCCCAGGCGGCAGAGAAAAAATTTCTAAGTCCGGCAGGGACAACAGGTCAACCCCGGTACCGGGCGGGAGAGAAAAAATTTCTAAGTCCGGCAGGGACAACAGGTCAACCCCGGTCCCAGGCGGCAGAGATAAAATTTCTAAGTCCGGCAGGGACAACAGGTCAACCCCGGTCCCAGGCTGGAGAGAAAAATTTTCTAAGTCCGGCAGGGAGAACAGGTCAACCCCGGTCCCAGGCGGCAGAGAAAAATTTTCTAAGTCCGGCAGGGACAGCAGGTCAACCCCGGTCCCAGGCTGGAGAGAAAAATTTTCTAAGTCCGGCAGGGACAGCAGGTCAACCCCGGCCGCTTTAGCAGAGGTTGACCTGGTGTCCGATTCGCTCCCCGGGCACCAGGTCAACCTCTGGCGCTTTAGCAGAGGTTGACCTGGTGTCAGATTCGCTCCCCGGGCACCAGGTCAACCTCGGTCGCTTTAGCAGAGGTTGACCTGGTGTCCGATTCGCTCCCCGGGCACCAGGTAAACCGTGGCCGCTTTCAGCGGAGGTTGACCTGGTGGCCGATTCCCTCCTCGGGCTCCAAGTCCGGCAGGGACAGCAGGTCAACCCCGGTCCCAGGCGGGGAGAGAAAAAATTTCTAAGTCCGGCAGGGACAACAGGTCAACCCCGGTCCCAGGCTGGAGAGAAAAATTTTCCAAGTCCGGCAGGGACAGCAGGTCAACCCCGGCCGCTTCAGCTGAGGTTGACCTGGTGTCCGATTCGCTCCCCGGGCACCAGGTAAACCGTGGCCGCTTTCAGCGGAGGTTTACCTGGTGGCCGATCCCCTCCTCGGGCTCCAAGTCCGGCAGGGACAACAGGTCAACCCCGGTCCCAGGCGGGAGAGAAAAATTTTCTAAGTCCGGCAGGGACAACAGGTCAACCCCGGTCCCAGGCTGGAGAGAAAAATTTTCTAAGTCCGGCAGGGACAGCAGGTCAACCCCGGCCGCTTTAGCAGAGGTTGACCTGGTGTCCGATTCGCTCCCCGGGCACCAGGTCAACCTCTGGCGCTTTAGCAGAGGTTGACCTGGTGTCAGATTCGCTCCCCGGGCACCAGGTCAACCTCGGTCGCTTTAGCAGAGGTTGACCTGGTGTCCGATTCGCTCCCCGGGCACCAGGTAAACCGTGGCCGCTTTCAGCGGAGGTTGACCTGGTGGCCGATCCCCTCCTGGGGCTCCAAGTCCGGCAGGGACAACAGGTCAACCCCGGTCCCAGGCGGCAGAGAAAAATTTTCTAAGTCCGGCAGGGACAACAGGTCAACCCCGGTCCCAGGCGGGAGAGAAAAAATTTCTAAGTCCGGCAGGGACAACAGGTCAACCCCGGTCCCAGGCTGGAGAGAAAAATTTTCTAAGTCCGGCAGGGACAGCAGGTCAACCCCGGCCGCTTTAGCAGAGGTTGACCTGGTGTCCGATTCGCTCCCCGGGCACCAGGTCAACCTCTGGCGCTTTAGCAGAGGTTGACCTGGTGTCAGATTCGCTCCCCGGGCACCAGGTCAACCTCGGTCGCTTTAGCAGAGGTTGACCTGGTGTCCGATTCGCTCCCCGGGCACCAGGTAAACCGTGGCCGCTTTCAGCGGAGGTTGACCTGGTGGCCGATCCCCTCCTCGGGCTCCAAGTCCGGCAGGGACAGCAGGTCAACCCCGGCCGCTTTAGCAGAGGTTGACCTGGTGTCCGATTCGCTCCCCGGGCACCAGGTAAACCGTGGCCGCTTTCAGCGGAGGTTGACCTGGTGGCCGATCCCCTCCTCGGGCTCCAAGTCCGGCAGGGACAGCAGGTCAACCCCGGCCGCTTTAGCAGAGGTTGACCTGGTGTCCGATTCGCTCCCCGGGCACCAGGTAAACCGTGGCCGCTTTCAGCGGAGGTTGACCTGGTGGCCGATCCCCTCCTCGGGCTCCAAGTCCGGCAGGGACAGCAGGTGAACCCCGGCCGCTTTAGCAGAGGTTGACCTGGTGTCCGATTCGCTCCCCGGGCACCAGGTAAACCGTGGCCGCTTTCAGCGGAGGTTGACCTGGTGGCCGATCCCCTCCTCGGGCTCCAAGTCCGGCAGGGACAGCAGGTCAACCCCGGCCGCTTTAGCAGAGGTTGACCTGGTGTCCGATTCGCTCCCCGGGCACCAGGTAAACCGTGGCCGCTTTCAGCGGAGGTTGACCTGGTGGCCGATCCCCTCCTCGGGCTCCAAGTCCGGCAGGGACAACAGGTCAACCCCGGTTCCGGGCGGGGAGAGAAAAATTTTCTAAGTCCGGCAGGGACAGCAGGTCAACCCCGGCCGCCGTAGCAGAGGTTGACCTGGTGTCCGATTCGCTCCCCGGGCACCAGGTCAACCTCGGGCGCCTTAGCAGAGGTTGACCTGGTGTCCGATTCGCTCCCCGGGCACCAGGTAAACCGTGGCCGCTTTCAGCGGAGGTTGACCTGGTGGCCGATCCCCTCCTCGGGCTCCAAGTCCGGCAGGGACAGCAGGTGAACCCCGGCCGCTTTAGCAGAGGTTGACCTGGTGTCCGATTCGCTCCCCGGGCACCAGGTAAACCGTGGCCGCTTTCAGCGGAGGTTGACCTGGTGGCCGATCCCCTCCTCGGGCTCCAAGTCCGGCAGGGACAGCAGGTCAACCCCGGCCGCTTTAGCAGAGGTTGACCTGGTGTCCGATTCGCTCCCCGGGCACCAGGTCAACCTCTGGCGCTTTAGCAGAGGTTGACCTGGTGTCAGATTCGCTCCCCGGGCACCAGGTCAACCTCGGGCGCTTTAGCAGAGGTTGACCTGGTGTCCGATTCGCTCCCCGGGCACCAGGTAAACCGTGGGCGCTTTCAGCGGAGGTTGACCTGGTGGCCGATTCCCTCCTCGGGCTCCAAGTCCGGCAGGGACAGCAGGTCAACCCCGGTCCCAGGCGGGGAGAGAAAAAATTTCAAAGTCCGGCAGGGACAACAGGTCAACCCCGGTCCCAGGCTGGAGAGAAAAATTTTCTAAGTCCGGCAGGGACAGCAGGTCAACCCCGGCCGCTTCAGCTGAGGTTGACCTGGTGTCCGATTCGCTCCCCGGGCACCAGGTAAACCGTGGCCGCTTTCAGCGGAGGTTGACCTGGTGGCCGATCCCCTCCTGGGGCTCCAAGTCCGGCAGGGACAACAGGTCAACCCCGGTCCCAGGCGGGAGAGAAAAATTTTCTAAGTCCGGCAGGGACAACAGGTCAACCCCGGTTCCGAGCGGGAGAGAAAAATTTTCTAAGTCCGGCAGGGACAACAGGTCAACCCCGGTCCCAGGCGGCAGAGAAAAATTTTCTAAGTCCGGCAGGGACAACAGGTCAACCCCGGTCCCAGGCGGCAGAGAAAAAATTTCTAAGTCCGGCAGGGACAACAGGTCAACCCCGGTCCCAGGCGGCAGAGAAAAAATTTCTAAGTCCGGCAGGGACAACAGGTCAACCCCGGTCCCGGGCGGGAGAGAAAAATTTTCTAAGTCCGGCAGGGACAACAGGTCAACCCCGGTCCCAGGCGGCAGAGAAAAAATTTCTAAGTCCGGCAGGGACAACAGGTCAACCCCGGTCCCAGGCGGGAGAGAAAAAATTTCTAAGTCCGGCAGGGACAACAGGTCAACCCCGGTCCCAGGCGGCAGAGAAAAATTTTCTAAGTCCGGCAGGGACAACAGGTCAACCCCGGTCCCAGGCTGGAGAGAAAAAATTTCTAAGTCCGGCAGGGACAGCAGGTCAACCCCGGCCGCTTCAGCTGAGGTTGACCTGGTGTCCGATTCGCTCCCCGGGCACCAGGTAAACCGTGGCCGCTTTCAGCGGAGGTTGACCTGGTGGCCGATCCCCTCCTGGGGCTCCAAGTCCGGCAGGGACAACAGGTCAACCCCGGTCCCAGGCGGGAGAGAAAAATTTTCTAAGTCCGGCAGGGACAACAGGTCAACCCCGGTTCCGAGCGGGAGAGAAAAATTTTCTAAGTCCGGCAGGGACAACAGGTCAACCCCGGTACCGGGCGGGAGAGAAAAAATTTCTAAGTCCGGCAGGGACAACAGGTCAACCCCGGTCCCAGGCTGGAGAGAAAAAATTTCTAAGTCCGGCAGGGACAACAGGTCAACCCCGGTCCCAGGCTGGAGAGAAAAAATTTCTAAGTCCGGCAGGGACAACAGGTCAACCCCGGTCCCAGGCTGGAGAGAAAAAATTTCTAAGTCCGGCAGGGACAACAGGTCAACCCCGGTCCCAGGCGGGAGAGAAAAATTTTCCAAGTCCGGCAGGGACAACAGGTCAACCCCGGTCCCAGGCGGCAGAGAAAAAATTTCTAAGTCCGGCAGGGACAACAGGTCAACCCCGGTCCCAGGCGGGAGAGAAAAATTTTCTAAGTCCGGCAGGGACAACAGGTCAACCCCGGTCCCAGGCGGGAGAGAAAAATTTTCTAAGTCCGGCAGGGACAACAGGTCAACCCCGGTCCCAGGCGGCAGAGAAAAATTTTCTAAGTCCGGCAGGGACAACAGGTCAACCCCGGTCCCAGGCGGGAGAGAAAAAATTTCTAAGTCCGGCAGGGACAACAGGTCAACCCCGGTCCCAGGCGGCAGAGAAAAAATTTCTAAGTCCGGCAGGGACAACAGGTCAACCCCGGTCCCAGGCGGCAGAGAAAAAATTTCTAAGTCCGGCAGGGACAACAGGTCAACCCCGGTCCCAGGCTGGAGAGAAAAAATTTCTAAGTCCGGCAGGGACAACAGGTCAACCCCGGTCCCAGGCGGCAGAGAAAAATTTTCTAAGTCCGGCAGGGACAACAGGTCAACCCCGGTCCCAGGCGGGAGAGAAAAATTTTCTAAGTCCGGCAGGGACAACAGGTCAACCCCGGTCCCAGGCGGGAGAGAAAAAATTTCTAAGTCCGGCAGGGACAACAGGTCAACCCCGGTCCCAGGCGGGAGAGAAAAATTTTCTAAGTCCGGCAGGGACAACAGGTCAACCCCGGTCCCAGGCGGCAGAGAAAAAATTTCTAAGTCCGGCAGGGACAACAGGTCAACCCCGGTCCCAGGCGGCAGAGAAAAAATTTCTAAGTCCGGCA
>NW_027439075.1:440000-445000 GCF_033958435.1 Carettochelys insculpta
CACCAGGTCAACCTCCGGTGCTTTCAGCGGGGGTTGACCTGGTGGCCGATTCCCTCCCCGGGCACCAGGTCAACCTCCGGTGCTTTCAGCGGGGGTTGACCTGGTGGCCGATTCGCTCCCCGGGCACCAGGTCAACCTCCGCTGCTTTCAGCGGGGGTTGACCTGGTGGCCCATTCGCTCCCCGGGCACCAGGTCAACCGCACCCTTTTTCGGCCGCCTTCGCCTCCAAATTTTTCCCCCCGTTTCCTTGCCCACTCCTCGGTCACTTCATACGCCCTCCCCCTTACATCCACCGTACGCAACACCTCCACCGGGCTTAATAGTCCACAACCGGGACCCAGGGCCTTCCCCGCTCTCAACAACCTCCACCCACGGTCCCCCTCCACCGGGCTTAATAGTCCACAACCGAGACCCAGGGCCTTCCCCGCTCTCAACAACCTCCACCCACGGTCCCCCTCCACCGGGCTTAATAGTCCACAACCGGGACCCAGGGCCTTCCCCGCTCTCAACAACCTCCACCCACGGTCCCCCTCCACCGGGCTTAATAGTCCACAACCGGGACCCAGGGCCTTCCCCGCTCTCAACAACCTCCACCCACGGTCCCCCTCCACCGGGCTTAATAGTCCACAAGCGAGACCCAGGGCCTTCCCCGCTCTCAACAACCTCCACCCACGGTCCCCCTCCACCGGGCTTAATAGTCCACAACCGAGACCCAGGGCCTTCCCCGCTCTCAACAACCTCCACCCACGGTCCCCCAAGACGCACGTTCCAAGCCTTAACCCTCAGACCATCCACCCCCCCTGGGGGGGACCCCACACCCACCTGACCCCAACTCACTCCCACCAAAAACACCACCACCGCCACCGCCTCAACGGCCTGCCCCACCCAGCACTCCCACACACACACCTGCCCCACCAACGCTCCACACACGCTTTCTTCCCTCTCCCCGACCCGACCCAAGCCATCGCACCGCACCGGGTGAGGGCCTAAGCTTCCTCGCCCGCCCCCCCGCCCCCGACACGCAGGCAGGCAGAGGGAAAGGCCTCAGCGCCCCCCAGGACCGTCGCGCCGCCTTGGCCTCACGGCTTCCCTGCTCCCGCACGGCAGACACACGCCCCGCTCTACCCCCGCTGGGGCCAAAAGCTGCCTACGGCACCTGGGATTCCCAGGCGGTCACCCATCCAGGTACTAGCCAGGCCCGGGACGGTTTACCTTCCGAGATCGGACGAGATCGGGGGCATTCGGTCCGGTATGGCCGTAGGCCCCCGCCTCCCCGGGCTTTAGCGTCAGCAGCCTGGCCTCAGTCAGCCGGGCCCAAACAATTAACCCGGAGGCCGGGCCGAGGGAAAACTTCCTCCGAGCCGGCCCAAGGGGAAGGGAGGACGAGGACGCCGGGCCCGGGAGGTGACAGGACGTGCACGTCAGACCCGGGAAGCTGTGCGCCCCGAGGTTAACCCCCGGGCCGGGGCGGGGAGAGAAAAATGTTCTAAGTCCGGTAGGGACAGCAGGTCAACCCCGGTCCGAGGCGGGGAGAGAAATTTTCCAAGTCCGGCAGGGACAGCAGGTCAACCCCGGCCGCCGTAGCAGAGGTTGACCTGGTGTCCGATTCGCTCCCCGGGCACCAGGTCAACCTCGGGCGCTTTAGCGGAGGTTGACCTGGTGTCCGATTCGCTCCCCGGGCACCAGGTAAACCGTGGCCGCTTTCAGCGGAGGTTGACCTGGTGGCCGATCCCCTCCTGGGGCTCCAAGTCCGGCAGGGACAGCAGGTCAACCCCGGCCGCTTTAGCAGAGGTTGACCTGGTGTCCGATTCGCTCCCCGGGCACCAGGTAAACCGTGGCCGCTTTCAGCGGAGGTTGACCTGGTGGCCGATCCCCTCCTCGGGCTCCAAGTCCGGCAGGGACAGCAGGTGAACCCCGGCCGCTTTAGCAGAGGTTGACCTGGTGTCCGATTCGCTCCCCGGGCACCAGGTAAACCGTGGCCGCTTTCAGCGGAGGTTGACCTGGTGGCCGATCCCCTCCTGGGGCTCCAAGTCCGGCAGGGACAGCAGGTCAACCCCGGCCGCTTTAGCAGAGGTTGACCTGGTGTCCGATTCGCTCCCCGGGCACCAGGTAAACCGTGGCCGCTTTCAGCGGAGGTTGACCTGGTGGCCGATCCCCTCCTCGGGCTCCAAGTCCGGCAGGGACAGCAGGTCAACCCCGGCCGCTTTAGCAGAGGTTGACCTGGTGTCCGATTCGCTCCCCGGGCACCAGGTAAACCGTGGCCGCTTTCAGCGGAGGTTGACCTGGTGGCCGATCCCCTCCTCGGGCTCCAAGTCCGGCAGGGACAACAGGTCAACCCCGGTCCCAGGCTGGAGAGAAAAATTTTCTAAGTCCGGCAGGGACAGCAGGTCAACCCCGGCCGCTTTAGCAGAGGTTGACCTGGTGTCCGATTCGCTCCCCGGGCACCAGGTCAACCTCTGGCGCTTTAGCAGAGGTTGACCTGGTGTCAGATTCGCTCCCCGGGCACCAGGTCAACCTCGGGCGCTTTAGCAGAGGTTGACCTGGTGTCCGATTCGCTCCCCGGGCACCAGGTAAACCGTGGGCGCTTTCAGCGGAGGTTGACCTGGTGGCCGATTCCCTCCTCGGGCTCCAAGTCCGGCAGGGACAGCAGGTCAACCCCGGTCCCAGGCGGGGAGAGAAAAAATTTCAAAGTCCGGCAGGGACAACAGGTCAACCCCGGTCCCAGGCTGGAGAGAAAAATTTTCTAAGTCCGGCAGGGACAGCAGGTCAACCCCGGCCGCTTCAGCTGAGGTTGACCTGGTGTCCGATTCGCTCCCCGGGCACCAGGTAAACCGTGGCCGCTTTCAGCGGAGGTTGACCTGGTGGCCGATCCCCTCCTGGGGCTCCAAGTCCGGCAGGGACAACAGGTCAACCCCGGTCCCAGGCGGGAGAGAAAAATTTTCTAAGTCCGGCAGGGACAACAGGTCAACCCCGGTTCCGAGCGGGAGAGAAAAATTTTCTAAGTCCGGCAGGGACAACAGGTCAACCCCGGTCCCAGGCGGCAGAGAAAAATTTTCTAAGTCCGGCAGGGACAACAGGTCAACCCCGGTCCCAGGCGGCAGAGAAAAAATTTCTAAGTCCGGCAGGGACAACAGGTCAACCCCGGTCCCAGGCGGCAGAGAAAAAATTTCTAAGTCCGGCAGGGACAACAGGTCAACCCCGGTCCCGGGCGGGAGAGAAAAATTTTCTAAGTCCGGCAGGGACAACAGGTCAACCCCGGTCCCAGGCGGCAGAGAAAAAATTTCTAAGTCCGGCAGGGACAACAGGTCAACCCCGGTCCCAGGCGGGAGAGAAAAAATTTCTAAGTCCGGCAGGGACAACAGGTCAACCCCGGTCCCAGGCGGCAGAGAAAAATTTTCTAAGTCCGGCAGGGACAACAGGTCAACCCCGGTCCCAGGCTGGAGAGAAAAAATTTCTAAGTCCGGCAGGGACAGCAGGTCAACCCCGGCCGCTTCAGCTGAGGTTGACCTGGTGTCCGATTCGCTCCCCGGGCACCAGGTAAACCGTGGCCGCTTTCAGCGGAGGTTGACCTGGTGGCCGATCCCCTCCTGGGGCTCCAAGTCCGGCAGGGACAACAGGTCAACCCCGGTCCCAGGCGGGAGAGAAAAATTTTCTAAGTCCGGCAGGGACAACAGGTCAACCCCGGTTCCGAGCGGGAGAGAAAAATTTTCTAAGTCCGGCAGGGACAACAGGTCAACCCCGGTACCGGGCGGGAGAGAAAAAATTTCTAAGTCCGGCAGGGACAACAGGTCAACCCCGGTCCCAGGCTGGAGAGAAAAAATTTCTAAGTCCGGCAGGGACAACAGGTCAACCCCGGTCCCAGGCTGGAGAGAAAAAATTTCTAAGTCCGGCAGGGACAACAGGTCAACCCCGGTCCCAGGCTGGAGAGAAAAAATTTCTAAGTCCGGCAGGGACAACAGGTCAACCCCGGTCCCAGGCGGGAGAGAAAAATTTTCCAAGTCCGGCAGGGACAACAGGTCAACCCCGGTCCCAGGCGGCAGAGAAAAAATTTCTAAGTCCGGCAGGGACAACAGGTCAACCCCGGTCCCAGGCGGGAGAGAAAAATTTTCTAAGTCCGGCAGGGACAACAGGTCAACCCCGGTCCCAGGCGGGAGAGAAAAATTTTCTAAGTCCGGCAGGGACAACAGGTCAACCCCGGTCCCAGGCGGCAGAGAAAAATTTTCTAAGTCCGGCAGGGACAACAGGTCAACCCCGGTCCCAGGCGGGAGAGAAAAAATTTCTAAGTCCGGCAGGGACAACAGGTCAACCCCGGTCCCAGGCGGCAGAGAAAAAATTTCTAAGTCCGGCAGGGACAACAGGTCAACCCCGGTCCCAGGCGGCAGAGAAAAAATTTCTAAGTCCGGCAGGGACAACAGGTCAACCCCGGTCCCAGGCTGGAGAGAAAAAATTTCTAAGTCCGGCAGGGACAACAGGTCAACCCCGGTCCCAGGCGGCAGAGAAAAATTTTCTAAGTCCGGCAGGGACAACAGGTCAACCCCGGTCCCAGGCGGGAGAGAAAAATTTTCTAAGTCCGGCAGGGACAACAGGTCAACCCCGGTCCCAGGCGGGAGAGAAAAAATTTCTAAGTCCGGCAGGGACAACAGGTCAACCCCGGTCCCAGGCGGGAGAGAAAAATTTTCTAAGTCCGGCAGGGACAACAGGTCAACCCCGGTCCCAGGCGGCAGAGAAAAATTTTCTAAGTCCGGCAGGGACAACAGGTCAACCCCGGTCCCAGGCGGCAGAGAAAAATTTTCTAAGTCCGGCAGGGACAACAGGTCAACCCCGGTCCCAGGCTGGAGAGAAAAAATTTCTAAGTCCGGCAGGGACAACAGGTCAACCCCGGTCCCAGGCGGGAGAGAAAAAATTTCTAAGTCCGGCAGGGACAACAGGTCAACCCCGGTCCCAGGCGGGAGAGAAAAAATTTCTAAGTCCGGCAGGGACAACAGGTCAACCCCGGTCCC
>NW_027439075.1:457500-467500 GCF_033958435.1 Carettochelys insculpta
CCCCGCTCTCAACAACCTCCACCCACGGTCCCCCTCCACCGGGCTTAATAGTCCACAACCGGGACCCAGGGCCTTCCCCGCTCTCAACAACCTCCACCCACGGTCCCCCTCCACCGGGCTTAATAGTCCACAACCGAGACCCAGGGCCTTCCCCGCTCTCAACAACCTCCACCCACGGTCCCCCTCCACCGGGCTTAATAGTCCACAACCGGGACCCAGGGCCTTCCCCGCTCTCAACAACCTCCACCCACGGTCCCCCAAGACGCACGTTCCAAGCCTTAACCCTCAGACCATCCACCCCCCGGGGGGGACCCCACACCCACCTGACCCCAACTCACTCCCACCAAAAACACCACCACCGCCACCGCCTCAACGGCCTGCCCAACCCAGCACTCCCACACACACACCTGCCCCACCAACGCTCCACACACGCTTTCTTCCCTCTCCCCGACCCGACCCAAGCCATCGCACCGCACCGGGTGAGGGCCTTAGCTTCCTCGCCCGCCCCCCCCGCCCCCGACACGCAGGCAGGCAGAGGGAAAGGCCTCAGCGCCCCCCAGGACCGTCGCGCCGCCTTGGCCTCACGGCTTCCCTGCTCCCGCACGGCAGACACACGCCCCGCTCTACCCCCGCTGGGGCCAAAAGCTGCCTACGGCACCTGGGATTCCCAGGCGGTCACCCATCCAGGTACTAGCCAGGCCCGGGACGGTTTACCTTCCGAGATCGGACGAGATCGGGGGCATTCGGTCCGGTATGGCCGTAGGCCCCCGCCTCCCCGGGCTTTAGCGTCAGCAGCCTGGCCTCAGTCAGCCGGGCCCAAACAATTAACCCGGAGGCCGGGCCGAGGGAAAACTTCCTCCGAGCCGGCCCAAGGGGAAGGGAGGACGAGGACGCCGGGCCCGGGAGGTGACAGGACGTGCACGTCAGACCCGGGAAGCTGTGCGCCCCGAGGTTAACCCCCGGGCCGGGGCGGGGAGAGAAAAATGTTCTAAGTCCGGTAGGGACAGCAGGTCAACCCCGGTCCGAGGCGGGGAGAGAAATTTTCCAAGTCCGGCAGGGACAGCAGGTCAACCCCGGCCGCCGTAGCAGAGGTTGACCTGGTGTCCGATTCGCTCCCCGGGCACCAGGTCAACCTCGGGCGCTTTAGCGGAGGTTGACCTGGTGTCCGATTCGCTCCCCGGGCACCAGGTAAACCGTGGCCGCTTTCAGCGGAGGTTGACCTGGTGGCCGATCCCCTCCTCGGGCTCCAAGTCCGGCAGGGACAACAGGTCAACCCCGGTTCCGGGCGGGGAGAGAAAAATTTTCTAAGTCCGGCAGGGACAGCAGGTCAACCCCGGCCGCCGTAGCAGAGGTTGACCTGGTGTCCGATTCGCTCCCCGGGCACCAGGTCAACCTCGGGCGCTTTAGCAGAGGTTGACCTGGTGTCAGATTCGCTCCCCGGGCACCAGGTCAACCTCGGGCGCTTTAGCAGAGGTTGACCTGGTGTCCGATTCGGTCCCCGGGCACCAGGTAAACCGTGGCCGCTTTCAGCGGAGGTTGACCTGGTGGCCGATCCCCTCCTGGGGCTCCAAGTCCGGCAGGGACAGCAGGTCAACCCCGGTCCCAGGCGGGGAGAGAAAAAATTTCTAAGTCCTTCAGGGACAACAGGTCAACCCCGGTTCCGGGCGGGGAGAGAAAAATTTTCTAAGTCCGGCAGGGACAACAGGTCAACCCCGGTTCCGGGCGGGGAGAGAAAAATTTTCTAAGTCCGGCAGGGACAGCAGGTCAACCCCGGCCGCTTCAGCGGAGGTTGACCTGGTGTCCGATTCGGTCCCCGGGCACCAGGTAAACCGTGGCCGCTTTCAGCGGAGGTTGACCTGGTGGCCGATCCCCTCCTCGGGCTCCAAGTCCGGCAGGGACAGCAGGTGAACCCCGGCCGCTTTAGCAGAGGTTGACCTGGTGTCCGATTCGCTCCCCGGGCACCAGGTAAACCGTGGCCGCTTTCAGCGGAGGTTGACCTGGTGGCCGATCCCCTCCTCGGGCTCCAAGTCCGGCAGGGACAGCAGGTCAACCCCGGCCGCTTTAGCAGAGGTTGACCTGGTGTCCGATTCGCTCCCCGGGCACCAGGTAAACCGTGGCCGCTTTCAGCGGAGGTTGACCTGGTGGCCGATCCCCTCCTCGGGCTCCAAGTCCGGCAGGGACAGCAGGTGAACCCCGGCCGCTTTAGCAGAGGTTGACCTGGTGTCCGATTCGCTCCCCGGGCACCAGGTAAACCGTGGCCGCTTTCAGCGGAGGTTGACCTGGTGGCCGATCCCCTCCTCGGGCTCCAAGTCCGGCAGGGACAGCAGGTCAACCCCGGCCGCTTTAGCAGAGGTTGACCTGGTGTCCGATTCGCTCCCCGGGCACCAGGTAAACCGTGGCCGCTTTCAGCGGAGGTTGACCTGGTGGCCGATCCCCTCCTCGGGCTCCAAGTCCGGCAGGGACAACAGGTCAACCCCGGTTCCGGGCGGGGAGAGAAAAATTTTCTAAGTCCGGCAGGGACAGCAGGTCAACCCCGGCCGCCGTAGCAGAGGTTGACCTGGTGTCCGATTCGCTCCCCGGGCACCAGGTCAACCTCGGGCGCCTTAGCAGAGGTTGACCTGGTGTCCGATTCGCTCCCCGGGCACCAGGTAAACCGTGGCCGCTTTCAGCGGAGGTTGACCTGGTGGCCGATCCCCTCCTCGGGCTCCAAGTCCGGCAGGGACAGCAGGTGAACCCCGGCCGCTTTAGCAGAGGTTGACCTGGTGTCCGATTCGCTCCCCGGGCACCAGGTAAACCGTGGCCGCTTTCAGCGGAGGTTGACCTGGTGGCCGATCCCCTCCTCGGGCTCCAAGTCCGGCAGGGACAGCAGGTCAACCCCGGCCGCTTTAGCAGAGGTTGACCTGGTGTCCGATTCGCTCCCCGGGCACCAGGTAAACCGTGGCCGCTTTCAGCGGAGGTTGACCTGGTGGCCGATCCCCTCCTCGGGCTCCAAGTCCGGCAGGGACAACAGGTCAACCCCGGTTCCGGGCGGGGAGAGAAAAATTTTCTAAGTCCGGCAGGGACAGCAGGTCAACCCCGGCCGCCGTAGCAGAGGTTGACCTGGTGTCCGATTCGCTCCCCGGGCACCAGGTCAACCTCGGGCGCTTTAGCAGAGGTTGACCTGGTGTCCGATTCGGTCCCCGGGCACCAGGTAAACCGTGGCCGCTTTCAGCGGAGGTTGACCTGGTGGCCGATCCCCTCCTGGGGCTCCAAGTCCGGCAGGGACAGCAGGTCAACCCCGGTCCCAGGCGGGGAGAGAAAAAATTTCTAAGTCCTTCAGGGACAACAGGTCAACCCCGGTTCCGAGCGGGAGAGAAAAATTTTCCAAGTCCGGCAGGGACAACAGGTCAACCCCGGTTCCGGGCGGGGAGAGAAAAATTTTCAAAGTCCGGCAGGGACAGCAGGTCAACCCCGGCCGCTTCAGCGGAGGTTGACCTGGTGTCCGATTCGGTCCCCGGGCACCAGGTAAACCGTGGCCGCTTTCAGCGGAGGTTGACCTGGTGGCCGATCCCCTCCTCGGGCTCCAAGTCCGGCACGGACAGCAGGTCAACCCCGGCCGCTTTAGCAGAGGTTGACCTGGTGTCCGATTCGCTCCCCGGGCACCAGGTAAACCGTGGCCGCTTTCAGCGGAGGTTGACCTGGTGGCCGATCCCCTCCTCGGGCTCCAAGTCCGGCAGGGACAGCAGGTCAACCCCGGCCGCTTCAGCTGAGGTTGACCTGGTGTCCGATTCGCTCCCCGGGCACCAGGTAAACCGTGGCCGCTTTCAGCGGAGGTTGACCTGGTGGCCGATCCCCTCCTGGGGCTCCAAGTCCGGCAGGGACAACAGGTCAACCCCGGTCCCAGGCGGGAGAGAAAAATTTTCTAAGTCCGGCAGGGACAACAGGTCAACCCCGGTTCCGAGCGGGAGAGAAAAATTTTCTAAGTCCGGCAGGGACAACAGGTCAACCCCGGTCCCAGGCGGCAGAGAAAAATTTTCTAAGTCCGGCAGGGACAACAGGTCAACCCCGGTCCCAGGCGGGAGAGAAAAAATTTCTAAGTCCGGCAGGGACAACAGGTCAACCCCGGTCCCAGGCTGGAGAGAAAAATTTTCTAAGTCCGGCAGGGACAGCAGGTCAACCCCGGCCGCTTTAGCAGAGGTTGACCTGGTGTCCGATTCGCTCCCCGGGCACCAGGTCAACCTCTGGCGCTTTAGCAGAGGTTGACCTGGTGTCAGATTCGCTCCCCGGGCACCAGGTCAACCTCGGTCGCTTTAGCAGAGGTTGACCTGGTGTCCGATTCGCTCCCCGGGCACCAGGTAAACCGTGGCCGCTTTCAGCGGAGGTTGACCTGGTGGCCGATCCCCTCCTGGGGCTCCAAGTCCGGCAGGGACAACAGGTCAACCCCGGTCCCAGGCGGGGAGAGAAAAAATTTCTAAGTCCGGCAGGGACAACAGGTCAACCCCGGTCCCAGGCGGGGAGAGAAAAAATTTCTAAGTCCGGCAGGGACAACAGGTCAACCCCGGTCCCAGGCTGGAGAGAAAAATTTTCCAAGTCCGGCAGGGACAGCAGGTCAACCCCGGCCGCTTCAGCTGAGGTTGACCTGGTGTCCGATTCGCTCCCCGGGCACCAGGTAAACCGTGGCCGCTTTCAGCGGAGGTTTACCTGGTGGCCGATCCCCTCCTCGGGCTCCAAGTCCGGCAGGGACAACAGGTCAACCCCGGTCCCAGGCGGGAGAGAAAAATTTTCTAAGTCCGGCAGGGACAACAGGTCAACCCCGGTTCCGAGCGGGAGAGAAAAATTTTCTAAGTCCGGCAGGGACAACAGGTCAACCCCGGTCCCAGGCGGCAGAGAAAAAATTTCTAAGTCCGGCAGGGACAACAGGTCAACCCCGGTACCGGGCGGGAGAGAAAAAATTTCTAAGTCCGGCAGGGACAACAGGTCAACCCCGGTCCCAGGCTGGAGAGAAAAAATTTCTAAGTCCGGCAGGGACAACAGGTCAACCCCGGTCCCAGGCGGCAGAGAAAAAATTTCTAAGTCCGGCAGGGACAACAGGTCAACCCCGGTCCCAGGCGGGAGAGAAAAATTTTCTAAGTCCGGCAGGGACAACAGGTCAACCCCGGTCCCAGGCGGCAGAGAAAAAATTTCTAAGTCCGGCAGGGACAACAGGTCAACCCCGGTCCCAGGCGGGAGAGAAAAATTTTCTAAGTCCGGCAGGGACAACAGGTCAACCCCGGTCCCAGGCGGCAGAGAAAAAATTTCTAAGTCCGGCAGGGACAACAGGTCAACCCCGGTACCGGGCGGGAGAGAAAAAATTTCTAAGTCCGGCAGGGACAACAGGTCAACCCCGGTCCCAGGCTGGAGAGAAAAAATTTCTAAGTCCGGCAGGGACAACAGGTCAACCCCGGTCCCAGGCGGCAGAGAAAAAATTTCTAAGTCCGGCAGGGACAACAGGTCAACCCCGGTCCCAGGCGGCAGAGAAAAAATTTCTAAGTCCGGCAGGGACAACAGGTCAACCCCGGTCCCAGGCGGCAGAGAAAAAATTTCTAAGTCCGGCAGGGACAACAGGTCAACCCCGGTCCCAGGCGGGAGAGAAAAATTTTCTAAGTCCGGCAGGGACAACAGGTCAACCCCGGTCCCAGGCGGGAGAGAAAAATTTTCTAAGTCCGGCAGGGACAACAGGTCAACCCCGGTCCCAGGCGGCAGAGAAAAATTTTCTAAGTCCGGCAGGGACAACAGGTCAACCCCGGTCCCAGGCGGCAGAGAAAAAATTTCTAAGTCCGGCAGGGACAACAGGTCAACCCCGGTCCCAGGCGGGAGAGAAAAAATTTCTAAGTCCGGCAGGGACAACAGGTCAACCCCGGTCCCGGGCTGGAGAGAAAAATTTTCTAAGTCCGGCAGGGACAACAGGTCAACCCCGGTCCCAGGCTGGAGAGAAAAAATTTCTAAGTCCGGCAGGGACAACAGGTCAACCCCGGTCCCAGGCGGCAGAGAAAAAATTTCTAAGTCCGGCAGGGACAACAGGTCAACCCCGGTCCCAGGCGGGAGAGAAAAATTTTCTAAGTCCGGCAGGGACAACAGGTCAACCCCGGTCCCAGGCGGCAGAGAAAAAATTTCTAAGTCCGGCAGGGACAACAGGTCAACCCCGGTACCGGGCGGGAGAGAAAAAATTTCTAAGTCCGGCAGGGACAACAGGTCAACCCCGGTCCCAGGCGGCAGAGAAAAAATTTCTAAGTCCGGCAGGGACAACAGGTCAACCCCGGTCCCAGGCTGGAGAGAAAAATTTTCTAAGTCCGGCAGGGAGAACAGGTCAACCCCGGTCCCAGGCGGCAGAGAAAAATTTTCTAAGTCCGGCAGGGACAGCAGGTCAACCCCGGTCCCAGGCTGGAGAGAAAAATTTTCTAAGTCCGGCAGGGACAGCAGGTCAACCCCGGCCGCTTTAGCAGAGGTTGACCTGGTGTCCGATTCGCTCCCCGGGCACCAGGTCAACCTCTGGCGCTTTAGCAGAGGTTGACCTGGTGTCAGATTCGCTCCCCGGGCACCAGGTCAACCTCGGTCGCTTTAGCAGAGGTTGACCTGGTGTCCGATTCGCTCCCCGGGCACCAGGTAAACCGTGGCCGCTTTCAGCGGAGGTTGACCTGGTGGCCGATTCCCTCCTCGGGCTCCAAGTCCGGCAGGGACAGCAGGTCAACCCCGGTCCCAGGCGGGGAGAGAAAAAATTTCTAAGTCCGGCAGGGACAACAGGTCAACCCCGGTCCCAGGCTGGAGAGAAAAATTTTCCAAGTCCGGCAGGGACAGCAGGTCAACCCCGGCCGCTTCAGCTGAGGTTGACCTGGTGTCCGATTCGCTCCCCGGGCACCAGGTAAACCGTGGCCGCTTTCAGCGGAGGTTTACCTGGTGGCCGATCCCCTCCTCGGGCTCCAAGTCCGGCAGGGACAACAGGTCAACCCCGGTCCCAGGCGGGAGAGAAAAATTTTCTAAGTCCGGCAGGGACAACAGGTCAACCCCGGTCCCAGGCTGGAGAGAAAAATTTTCTAAGTCCGGCAGGGACAGCAGGTCAACCCCGGCCGCTTTAGCAGAGGTTGACCTGGTGTCCGATTCGCTCCCCGGGCACCAGGTCAACCTCTGGCGCTTTAGCAGAGGTTGACCTGGTGTCAGATTCGCTCCCCGGGCACCAGGTCAACCTCGGTCGCTTTAGCAGAGGTTGACCTGGTGTCCGATTCGCTCCCCGGGCACCAGGTAAACCGTGGCCGCTTTCAGCGGAGGTTGACCTGGTGGCCGATTCCCTCCTAGGGCTCCAAGTCCGGCAGGGACAGCAGGTCAACCCCGGTCCCAGGCGGGGAGAGAAAAAATTTCTAAGTCCGGCAGGGACAACAGGTCAACCCCGGTCCCAGGCTGGAGAGAAAAATTTTCCAAGTCCGGCAGGGACAGCAGGTCAACCCCGGTCCCAGGCGGGAGAGAAAAATTTTCTAAGTCCGGCAGGGACAACAGGTCAACCCCGGTCCCAGGCGGCAGAGAAAAAATTTCTAAGTCCGGCAGGGACAACAGGTCAACCCCGGTCCCAGGCGGGAGAGAAAAATTTTCTAAGTCCGGCAGGGACAACAGGTCAACCCCGGTCCCAGGCGGCAGAGAAAAAATTTCTAAGTCCGGCAGGGACAACAGGTCAACCCCGGTACCGGGCGGGAGAGAAAAAATTTCTAAGTCCGGCAGGGACAACAGGTCAACCCCGGTCCCAGGCTGGAGAGAAAAAATTTCTAAGTCCGGCAGGGACAACAGGTCAACCCCGGTCCCAGGCGGCAGAGAAAAAATTTCTAAGTCCGGCAGGGACAACAGGTCAACCCCGGTCCCAGGCGGGAGAGAAAAATTTTCTAAGTCCGGCAGGGACAACAGGTCAACCCCGGTCCCAGGCGGGAGAGAAAAATTTTCTAAGTCCGGCAGGGACAACAGGTCAACCCCGGTCCCAGGCGGCAGAGAAAAATTTTCTAAGTCCGGCAGGGACAACAGGTCAACCCCGGTCCCAGGCGGCAGAGAAAAATTTTCTAAGTCCGGCAGGGACAACAGGTCAACCCCGGTCCCAGGCTGGAGAGAAAAATTTTCTAAGTCCGGCAGGGACAGCAGGTCAACCCCGGCCGCTTTAGCAGAGGTTGACCTGGTGTCCGATTCGCTCCCCGGGCACCAGGTCAACCTCTGGCGCTTTAGCAGAGGTTGACCTGGTGTCAGATTCGCTCCCCGGGCACCAGGTCAACCTCGGTCGCTTTAGCAGAGGTTGACCTGGTGTCCGATTCGCTCCCCGGGCACCAGGTAAACCGTGGCCGCTTTCAGCGGAGGTTGACCTGGTGGCCGATTCCCTCCTCGGGCTCCAAGTCCGGCAGGGACAGCAGGTCAACCCCGGTCCCAGGCGGGGAGAGAAAAAATTTCTAAGTCCGGCAGGGACAACAGGTCAACCCCGGTCCCAGGCTGGAGAGAAAAATTTTCCAAGTCCGGCAGGGACAGCAGGTCAACCCCGGCCGCTTCAGCTGAGGTTGACCTGGTGTCCGATTCGCTCCCCGGGCACCAGGTAAACCGTGGCCGCTTTCAGCGGAGGTTTACCTGGTGGCCGATCCCCTCCTCGGGCTCCAAGTCCGGCAGGGACAACAGGTCAACCCCGGTCCCAGGCGGGAGAGAAAAATTTTCTAAGTCCGGCAGGGACAACAGGTCAACCCCGGTCCCAGGCTGGAGAGAAAAATTTTCTAAGTCCGGCAGGGACAGCAGGTCAACCCCGGCCGCTTTAGCAGAGGTTGACCTGGTGTCCGATTCGCTCCCCGGGCACCAGGTCAACCTCTGGCGCTTTAGCAGAGGTTGACCTGGTGTCAGATTCGCTCCCCGGGCACCAGGTCAACCTCGGTCGCTTTAGCAGAGGTTGACCTGGTGTCCGATTCGCTCCCCGGGCACCAGGTAAACCGTGGCCGCTTTCAGCGGAGGTTGACCTGGTGGCCGATTCCCTCCTCGGGCTCCAAGTCCGGCAGGGACAGCAGGTCAACCCCGGTCCCAGGCGGGGAGAGAAAAAATTTCTAAGTCCGGCAGGGACAACAGGTCAACCCCGGTCCCAGGCTGGAGAGAAAAATTTTCCAAGTCCGGCAGGGACAGCAGGTCAACCCCGGTCCCAGGCGGGAGAGAAAAATTTTCTAAGTCCGGCAGGGACAACAGGTCAACCCCGGTCCCAGGCGGCAGAGAAAAAATTTCTAAGTCCGGCAGGGACAACAGGTCAACCCCGGTCCCAGGCGGGAGAGAAAAATTTTCTAAGTCCGGCAGGGACAACAGGTCAACCCCGGTCCCAGGCGGCAGAGAAAAAATTTCTAAGTCCGGCAGGGACAACAGGTCAACCCCGGTACCGGGCGGGAGAGAAAAAATTTCTAAGTCCGGCAGGGACAACAGGTCAACCCCGGTCCCAGGCTGGAGAGAAAAAATTTCTAAGTCCGGCAGGGACAACAGGTCAACCCCGGTCCCAGGCGGCAGAGAAAAAATTTCTAAGTCCGGCAGGGACAACAGGTCAACCCCGGTCCCAGGCGGGAGAGAAAAATTTTCTAAGTCCGGCAGGGACAACAGGTCAACCCCGGTCCCAGGCGGGAGAGAAAAATTTTCTAAGTCCGGCAGGGACAACAGGTCAACCCCGGTCCCAGGCGGCAGAGAAAAATTTTCTAAGTCCGGCAGGGACAACAGGTCAACCCCGGTCCCAGGCGGCAGAGAAAAATTTTCTAAGTCCGGCAGGGACAACAGGTCAACCCCGGTCCCAGGCGGCAGAGAAAAATTTTCTAAGTCCGGCAGGGACAACAGGTCAACCCCGGTCCCAGGCTGGAGAGAAAAAATTTCTAAGTCCGGCAGGGACAACAGGTCAACCCCGGTCCCAGGCGGGAGAGAAAAAATTTCTAAGTCCGGCAGGGACAACAGGTCAACCCCGGTCCCAGGCGGGAGAGAAAAAATTTCTAAGTCCGGCAGGGACAACAGG